>NW_024755447.1:0-3903 GCF_018991925.1 Homarus americanus
TGTGTTAAAGGAAGAATTATGTTGTTATGATGGGTGTGTTAAAGGGAAAGTTATGTTGTTATGTTGTTTGTGCTAAAGGGGGAGTTATGTTGTTTTGTTGGGTGCGTTAAAGGGAGAGCTATGTTGTTATGTTGGGTGTGTTAAAGGGAGAGTTATGTTGTTATGTTGGGTGAGTTAAAGGAAGACTTATGTTGTTATGTTCGGTGTGTTAAAATGAGTTATATTGTTATGTTGGGTGTGTTAAAGGGAGAGCTATGTTGTTATGTTAGGTGTGTTAAAGGGAGAATTATGTTGTAAAGGTTGGGTGTGATAAAGGGTGAGTTATGTTATGTTTGGTGTGTTAAAGGGAGAGCTTTGTTGTTATGTTGGGTGTGTTAAAGGGGTAATTATGTTGTTATGTTGGGTGTGTTAAAGGGAGAGCTATGTTGTTATGTTGGGTGTGTTAAAGGGAGAGTTATATTGTTATGTTGGGTGAGTTTAAGGAAGACTTATGTTGTTATGTAGGGTGTGTTAAAGGAAGAGTTGTGTTGTTATGTTGGGTGCGTTAAAGGGAGAGGTATGTTGTTATGTTGGGTATGTTAAAGGGGGAATTACGTTATGTTGGGTGTGTTAAAGGGAGAGTTATGTTGTTATGTAAAATGTGTTAAAGGGAGAGGTATGTTGTTATGTTAGGTGTGTTAAGGAGAGAGTTATGTTGTTATGTTGGATGTGCTAAAGGGAGAGCCTTGTTGTTATGTTGGGTGTGTTAAAGGGAGAGTTATGTTGTTATGTTGGGTGTGTTAAAGGGAGAGTTATGTTATGTTTGGTGTGTTAAAGGGGGATTTATGTTGTTATGTTGGATGTGTTAAAGGGAGAGTTATGTTGTTATGATGGGTGTGTTAAAGGGAGAATTATATTGTTATGTTGCGTGTGTTAAAGGTAGAGTTATGATGTTATGTTGGGTGTGTTAAAGGGAGAGTTAGGTTATGTTTTGTTTGTTAATCGGAGTTATGTTGCTATGTTGTTTGTGTTAATGTTAGAGTTACGTTGGTTGTGTTAAAGGGAGAGTTATGTTGTTTTGCTTAATATGTTAAAGGGAGAGTTATTTTGGTATGTTGGGTGTGTTAAAGGGAGAGTTATGTTGTTATGTTTAGTATGTTAAAGGGAGAGTTATTTTGTTATGTTGGGTGTGTTAAAGGGAGAGTTATGTTGTTATGTTGGGTGTGTTAAAGGGAGAGTTATGTTGTTATGTTGGGAGTGTTAAAAGGAGAGTTATGTTGTTATATTGGGTGTGTTAAAGGGAGACTTATATTGTTTTGTAGGGTGTGTTAAAGGGAGAGTTATGTTATGTTGGGTGTGTTAAAGGGGGATTTATGTTGTTATGTTGGAGGTGTTAAAGGAAGAGCTTTGTTGTTATGTTGGGTGTGTTAAAGTGAGAGTTATGTTGTTATGTTGGGTGTGTTAAAGGGAGAGCTATGTTGTATTGTTGGGTGTGTTAAAAAGAGAGTTGTGTTGTTAAGTTGGGTGTCCTAAAGGGAGATATATGTTGTTATGTTGGTTGTGTTAAAGGGAGATATATGTTGTTATGTTGGCGTGTGTTAAAGTTAGTTATGTTCTTATGTTTAGTATGTTAAAGGGAGAGTTATTTTGTTATGTTGGGTGTGTTAAAGGGAGAGTTATGTTGTTATGTTTAGTATGTTAAAGGGGGAGTTATTTTGTTATGTTGGGTGTGTTAAAGGGAGAGTTATGTTGTTATGTTGGGTGTGTTAAAGGGAGAGTTATGTAGTTATGTTGGGAGTGTTAAAAGGAGAGGTATGTTGTTATATTGGGTGTGTTAAAGGGAGACTTATGTTGTTATGTAGGGTGTTTTAAAGGGAGAGTTATGTTGGGTGTGTTAAAGGGGGATTTATGTTGTTATATTGGGTGTGTTAAAGAGAGGGTTATGTTGTTATGTTGGTTGTGTTAAAGAAAGAGCTATGTTGCTATATGAGGTGTGTTAAAGGAAGACTTATGTTGTTATGTTGGGTGTGTTAAAGGGAAAGTTATGTTGTTATGTGTGGTGTGCTAAAGGGGAGTCATGTTGTTATGTTTGGTGTGTTAAAGGAAGTGCTTTTTAGTTGTATTGGGTGTCTTAAAGGGAGGGTTATGTTGGTATGTTTGGTGCGTAAAAGGAATACTTATGTTGTTATGTTGCGTGTGAAAAAAAGGGAGAGTTATGTTGTTATGTTGAGTGTGTTAAAGGGAGAGTTATAGTGTTATGTTGGGTGTGTTGAAGTGATTGATTTTTGTTGCTTGCAGCGGTTACGACAGCACCCCACACTCATCCTGTGAGCGGTAGCGCAAAGCGATTACACAGAGAGAAGTTTTTGCTGTGCGGTCATAATTAACCCTGTTGTCAGGATATTATGGCACCGAAAGCTACAGTATTTCATTTATACTATTTGTTTGGTTCTGCGCATAAAAGGTAACTTATTCACAAATGCGTGAGAACAGGTGGTGAGGCAGTATGTCTGGCCTCACACTTTGTTATTCACATTTACGTGGGAGGTATCTGCCAATAATATGCATTTGGTTTCACATGAGAACTGGATATAAAGGCTGAGTGCGTGCGGATACAATCTTAATATGTCGGAAGGTCTTGCCATGAGATGAAGAAATATTTCACACACAGTGTGCTTGGACCTGTCCCTAAAAGGTTCTATCTTCACACAGTCGAGGACGTAGTGTTCAAGTGTGTGGCTATATGTCTGGCCACACACTTTACATTTAGTTTTGTTTACATCTGCTTGAGGAACATACTGCCAGAGGTACTTACATCCTAACCTTAATCTAGCGGTTACAACATCTTGTAATCTAGTGATCTTGTTACTTGCTCCATATACATGTTTCACTTGATACATCTCATCATGGTAAACTATGGATCGACTAGTGCCTGTTTGCACTTGTCTACTTGCGTCAAACTCATCAATAAGTTCTTTCCTAATTACAGTTTTAAGGGTTCTTTTGACAGACCCAAATTGTATTCAACGGTGTCTTTGTTAGACGCGAGTTTGGCGAGGGCATCAACTCTGTCATGTTTTATGAGGCCTATGTGAGAGGGGATCCACAACAGTTTGACCCTGACACCCCGGTCAACAAGGCACGCATATTTGTGTCTGGCTTCAGAGACAAGATCGTGACAACCTGAGTCGAGGGTACCAAGGGCAAGTAGTGAGGATAGAGAGTCAGTGATGATGAGACTGTCAGTAACAGTGGTTTCAATGAATTTAATAGCTGTGAGTATGGCAACTAATTCAGTTTGTAGAGTGGATGCCCAGTTGTTAATTCTAACTCCTTTCTCAGTTATATTACCGTCAGGTTGAGTCACAACAACAGCACTTCCAGCCCTCCCACAGGCGGTGTTTCGAGATCCATCAGTGTAGATGGTCTGTGTGATATTATCATCAGTCTGTAGAGTGTGTATGTGTTCAAGGGCTCTCAATTTGGCAGTGTGTTGGAGATAAATGCTTTGTATAATTAATTTTTTAGGCGGATACGTCGGTATTGTGATATCGAAGGGAATTGTCCGCCAGGGTGGCAGGAAGCGCTGTTGTGTCTCAACTTTGTACAGGTGGTTTAGTCCAAACATCTTCATATGTGTAGCTGTAGTTTGGATCCATTTAGACTCAGTAGTCCCATGGTTCATACATTCTAGCAATTTTAAGGAAACAATGTTATCAGGATCACCACGCAGAAGCCTCAGGGCTATCATGAGGTTGACTTCAATTATTCTATCTTTAACACTGGGTATACCTAGTTCTTTCCTCATATTAAGTACTTTAGTGCTCATGGGACATCCTAGGATAATTCTGAGGGCTTTATTTTGCATTTTCTCGAGCTTGTCAACGCCTTTTCCGTCACGAATGACCAAGGCTGGTGCGTGGT
>NW_024755448.1:0-9109 GCF_018991925.1 Homarus americanus
CTAAACACAAATCATATCACCCTAAGAGAAATCCTTCCATATATAAATTAACTTAACAACCTCAAGCCCCCCTCTCCTCTCCTCCTTTCCCCTCTCCTCCCTCCTCCTCCTCTCACATCCCCCTCCTCCCGACAACCGAACCATACCTGACCTTATAACAATTATCCCTAACCCTCCCCCTCCCCTTACTACATTTCCCACAAACATACACACATAACCCCCTTAAACAATTCTAGAATTCACCTCAAATCAACTTATACAACCATATACACCAATCCCCAACCACAACCCTAAGATATAGATAGATTTTGTTTTCTTTTGGAAAACACTCACTTTTTAGATGAAAAACAGTGTGTTTAGTTAGTTTACTTCTTTTTCACGATAAACACTCACTTTTTGATGAAAAAGAAATGCATTTATCCAGTTTTACTTTTTTCACGGAAAGCACTTAATTTCATTTTCAAAACATGATCAATTATACTTCTTTTCAACGATAAGGCCTGTTTTCTGTTAAAAACGTAGTTTTAAATTTAGTTTTTACTTCTTTTTTAAAAGCTTACTTTTAGATGAAAAATAGTGTATCTTAGATTGCATTTTACCTCTTTCACGAGACAACTTACTTTTAATTAAAACAGTGTATTTCTGTTACGGTTTTACTTCTTTTAACGAGTAGATTTTCGAATTTTTGGGAAATATTACCTAATTTTGCGAAGTAGATTGTATCGCAAAGCGAAATTTGTATCATAAAAAATTGAAATATCTGGGAAGGTTGGTTATCTACTTTCCGAAAAGTAGACAGATTTCTACTTTTTCGTGAAAATAGAGCTTATCGACATTTCGGTAGATTGCACAAGAATTACCTGAAATATTGCTAATTTACAGTAGATTATCATGAAAACAGAAATTTGTATCATATAAAATAAATATTTACTTTCAGAAGTTGGTTATCTATTTTCCCGAAAGTAGATAAATTTACTACTTTTCGGGAAAAGTAGACTTAGCATCGACGTTTCAGAGAGTAGATTTTCAAATTTTCGAAATATTACCTAATTTACGAAGTAGATTATCATAAAACAGGAAATTTGTATCATAAAAATAGAAATATCTACTTTTGGAAAGTTGGTTATCTATTACCGAAAAGTGAAAAAATTTTATTTCTTTTGGCTCACTCACTTTTTAAGATGAAAAACAGTGTATATGAATTGGTTTTACGTCTTCGCGATAACCTCACTTTTTTGGTAGAAAAAAATGCATTTAATCAGTTTTACTTTTTTACACGGAAAAGCAGCAATTTCTTTTCAAAAACACTGTTTTTGTAATCAATTATACTTTTTCAACGATAAGGCGTGTTTTCTGTTTAAAACAGTTTTGTAGTTTTTTCTTCTTTTCACAAACTTGCGCAGATGAAAAACGGTGTATCTTAGTGTAGGTTATATATCTAAGCTACTGTGCCGATAGCATTTATATATATAATCACGTGGCAACACCACGTGTTATGTAGCAGCCTCAGGGGGCAATGTTGCCCATAACACGTCCAGTGTGCCACGGCCGATTAAATATAAATACCACTCGACTACAAGGTTGCTACTCGGCACAGTAGCTTGCGATCCCATAACCTACACTTAGTTAGTTTCCGCCTCTTTCACGGAAAAACTTACTTTTAATTGAAACACATTGTATTTCTGTTGGGTTTGCTTCTTTTTGCGAGGAAATATATTTTCGAATTTTCTAGGAAGCCAGCCCACCCTAATTTTGCAGTAGATTATCATAGAAATCAAGAGGTGTATAAGCAAAAAATGGGGAAATATCTACTTTCCGGGTAAGTTGATGATACCGAAAAGTGAATAGATTTTCTGCATACTGGGAAAATTAGATTATCGACTTTTTGGGGAGTAGATTTTACTTTCGAATTTGGGGGAATATTACCTAATTTTGCAAAGTAGATTATCATAGACGGCAATTTGTATCATAAAAATGGGAATGTCTACTTTCGAGAAGTTGGTTATCTACTGAAAAAGTAGATAATTTTCTACTTTTCGGGAAAGTAGATTATCGACTTTTCAGGGAAGTAAAATTCGTATTTGGAAATATTACCTAATTTTGCGGGGTGATTATCAAGAGAAAACAGAAGAATTTGTATCATAAAATAGAAATATATCTACTTTCCGGGAAAGTTGGTTATCTCTACTTTCGAAAGTAGATATATTTTCTACTTTTCGGGAAAGTAGATTATCGACTTTTCGGAGTAGATTTTCGAATTTTGAGGGAAATATTACCTAATTTTGCGAAGTAGATTATCGCATAGAAAACGGGAAATTTGTCATGAAAAAATGAAATATCTACTTTCCAGGAAAGTTGGTTATCCTCACTTTTCTCGAAAAGTAAGAATCGTTCTACTTTTCGGGAAAGTAGATTATCGACTTTTCGGGGAAATGATTTTTTAAAATTTTGGGAAATATTACCTAATTTTGCAAAGTAGATTATCACGCCAAAGCTGAAATTTGTATCATAAAAAATGGAATGTCTACTTTCAGGAAAGTTGGTTTTTCTACTTTCCCGAAAATAAAGATAGATTTTTTACTTTTCAGGAAAGTAGATTATCGACGTTTCGGGAAGTAGATTTTTCAATTTTTGGGAAATATTACCTAATTTTGCGAAGTAGATTATCATAGAAAACGGGAAATTTTTATCATAAAATGGGAAATATCTACTTTCCGGGAAAGTTGGTATCTACTTTCCCGAAAAGTGAATAGATTTACCTACTACTTTCGGGAAAAGTAGATTATCGACTTTTCGGGGAAGTAGATTTTCTGGTACGGGAAATATTGCCTAATTTTGCAAAGTGGAATTATCATAGAAAACGGGAAATTTGAATTATAAAAATGGAAATATCTACTTTCCAGGAAAGTTGGTTTTCTACTTTCGAAAAGTGGGCTCAAATTTTTACTTTTTCGGGAAAAATAGATTATCGACGTTTCATGAGAAGTAGATTTTCAATTTTGAGGAAATATTACCTAATTTTTGCAGTAATTTATCATAGAAAACGGGAAATTTTATCATAAAAAATGGGAAATATCTATACTTTCCGAGAAAGTTGATTTATCTACTTTCCAGGAAATTGAATAGATTTCAGATTTTCAGGAAAATGGGTGTCAGCTTTTTCGGGGAGTGAATTTTTTTTGAATTTTACTAGGGAAATATACCTAATTTGCAAAGTAGATTATCATAGTAAACAGGAAATATGTATCATAAAAAAAAGGAAATATCTACTTTCAGGAGAGAAAGGATGGTTATCTATTTTCCCGAAAAGTAGATGAATTTTTATTTCTTTTGCGGAAAACACTCACTTTTAGATGAAAAACCGTTTTTTAGTTAGTTTACTTCTTTTGACGATAATCACTCACTATTTGATGAAAATGCATTTAATCAGTTTTACTTTTCACAAAACGCCCAATTTCTTTTTAAACACTGTTTTTGTATATAATTATACTTCTTTTCAACGTGAAGGCCTGTTTTCTGTTTTCTAGCGTAGTTTTTTGAAGTAAGTTTTATTTCTTTTCACAAAAACACTTTCCTAGATGAAAAACAGTGTATCATAGTTAGTTTTACCTCTTTCACGGAAAACTTACTTTTAGTGAAACACAGTGTATTTCTGTTAGGTTTAGTAGATTATCGACGTTTCGGGGAGTAGATTTTCGAATTTTGGAAATATTACCTAATTTTGCGAAGTAGATTATCATAGAAAACGGAAATTTTTATCATAAAAATGGGAAATATCTACTTTCCGGGAAAGTTGGTTATCTACTTTCCCAAGTAGATAGATTTTCTACTTTTCGGGAAAGTAGATTATCGACTTTCGGGGAAGTAGATTTTCAGATTTGGGAAATATTACCTAATTTTGCAAAGTAGATTATCATAGAAACGGGAAATTTGTATTATAAAATGGGAAATATCTACTTTCCGGGAAAGTTGGTTATCTATTTTCGAAAAGTAGATAGATTTTCTAGTTTTCGGAAAGTAGATTATCGACTTTTCGGGGAAGTAGATTTCGAATTTTGGGGAAATATTGCCTAAATTTGCGGAATAGATTATCATGGAAAACGGAAATTTTATCATAAAAATGGAAATATCTCCTTTCCGGAAAGTTGGTTATCTATTTTCCCGAAAAGTAGATAGATTTTCTACGTTTCGGGAAAATAGATAACCAACTTTCCCGGAAAGTAGATATTTCCCATTTTTTATGATAAAAATTTAACGTTTTTTATGATAATATTACTTCGCAAATTTAGGCAATATTTCCCCCAAAATTCGAAAATCTACTTCCCCGAAAAGTCGATAATCTACTTTTCCGAAAACTAGAAAATCTATCTAATTTCGGGAAAGTAGATAACCAACTTTCCCGCAAGTAGATATTTCACATTTTTTATGACACAAATTTCCCGTTTTCTATGATAATCTACTTTGCAAAATTACGTAATATTTCCACCAAAATTCGAAAACCTTCCCCGTAAAAAGAAGTAAACCTAACAGAATTACACCGTGTTTCAATTAAAAGTAAGTTTTCCGTGAAAGAGGTAAAACTAACTAAGATACACTGTTTTTCATCTAAAAGTGTTTTCTGTGAAAAGAAGTAAAACTAACTTCAAAACTACGTTTTAAACAGAAAATGAACCTTATCGATGAAAAGAAGTATAATTGATTACAAAACAGTGTTTTGAAAAGAAATTGGGCGTCTTACGTGAAAAAAAGAAAAACTGATTAAATGCATTTCTTTTCATCAAAAAGTGAGTGTTTATCGTGAAAAGAAGTAAAACTTACTAAATACACTGATTTCATCTAAAAGTGAGTGATTTCCGCAAAAAGAAATAAAAATCTATTTACTTTTCGGGAAAAATAGATTACCAACTTTCCCGGAAAGTAGATATTTCCCATTTTTTATGATAAAAATTTAACGTTTTTTATGATAATATTACTTCGCAAATTTAGTCAATATTTCCCCCAAAATTCGAAAATCTACTTCCCCGAAAAGTCGATAATCTACTTTTCCGAAAAAGAGAAAATCTATCTATTTTTCGGGAAAGTTGATAACCAACTTTCCCGGAAAGTAGGTAATTCCACATTTTTTTTAACACAAATTTCCGTTTCTTATAAGTTTAATCTACTTTCATAAAAATTAGGTAATATTTCTGGGGGCCTGAGAAAATCTACTTCCCTGAAAATGTCGACAAGCTCCACATTTTCAGGAAAGGAGAAAATCTGTGTACACTTTTCGGTAGATAACCAACTTTCCCGGAAAGTAGATATTTCCCATTTTTCATGATACAAATTTCCCGTTTTCTATGATAATCTACTTCGCAAAATTAGGTAATATTTCCCCTAAAATTCGAAAATCTACTTCCCCGTAAAAAGAAGTAAACCTAACAGAAATACACTGTGTTTCAATTAAAAGTAAGTTTTCCGTGAAAGAGGTAAAACTAACTATGATACACTGTTTTTCATCTAGAAGTGTTTTTTGTGAAAAGAAATAAAACTGACTTCAAAACTACGTTTTAAACAGAAAACAGGCCTTGTCGTTGAAAAGAAGTATAATTAGTTACAAAACAGTGTTTTGAAAAGAAATTGGGCGTTTTCTGTGAAAAAAAGTAAAACTGATTAAATGCATTTCTTTTCATCAAATAGTGAGTGATTATCGTCAAAAGAAGTAAAACTAACTAAAAACACTGTTTTTCATCTAAAAGTGAGTGTTTTCCGCAAAAGAAATAAAAATCTATCTACTTTTCGGGAAATTAGATAACCAACTTTCCCGGAAAGTAGATATTTCCCATTTTTTATGATACAAATTTCCCGTTTACTATGATAATCTACTTCGTAAATTAGGTAATATTTCCCCGAAAATTCAAAAATCTACTCCCCGAAAAGTCGATAATCTACTTTCCCGAAAAGTAGAAAATCTATCTACTTTTCGAGAAAGTAGATAACCAACTTTCCCGGAAAGTAGATATTTACCATTTTTCATGATACAAATTTCCCGTTTTCTATGATAATCTACTTCGCAAAATTAGGTAATATTTCCCCTAAAATTCGAAAATCTACTCCCCCGAAAAGTCGATAATCTACTTTCCCGAAAAGTAGAAAATATATCTACTTTTCGGAAAGTAGATAACCAACTTTCCCGGAAAGTAGATATTTCCCATTTTTTATGATACAAATTTTCCGTTTTCTATGATAATCAAATTCGCAAAATTAGGTAATATTTCCCCCAAAATACGAAATTTTACTTCCCTGAAAAGTCGATAATCTACTTTCCCGAAAAGTAGAAAATCTATCTACTTTTCGGGAAAGTAGATAACCAACTTTCTCGGAAAGTAGATATTTCCCATTTTTTATGATACAAATTTTCCGTTTTCTATGATAATCTACTTAGCAAATTAGGTAATATTTCCCCAAAATTCAATCTACTTCCCCGAAACGTCGATAATCTACTTTTCCGAAAGTAAAAATCTATCTACTTTTCGGGAAAGTAGACAACTCTTTTCGGAACGTAGATATTTCCCATTTTTTATGATACAAATTTCCGTTTTCTATGATAATCTACTTTGCAAAAGGTAATATTTCCCCAAAATTCGAAAATCTACTTCCCCGAAAAGTCGATAATCTACTTTCCCGAAAAGTAGAAAAATCTATCTACTTTTCGGGAAAGAAATAAATAATAACTTTCGGAAAGTAGATATTTCCATTTTTTATGATACAAATTTTCCGTTTTTCTATGATAATCAACTTCGCAAAATTAGGTAATATTTCCCCAAAATACGAAATTTTACTTCCCTGAAAAGTCGATAATCTACTTTCCCGAAAAGTAGAAAATCTATCTACTTTTCGGGAAAGTAGATAACAACTTTCCCGGAAAGTAGATATTTCCCAAATTGTATGATACAAATTTCCCGTTGTCTATGATAATCTACTTTGCAAAATTAGGTAATATTTCCCCAAAATTCGAAAATCTACTCCCCGAAAGTCGATAATCTAATTTTCCGAAAAGTAGAAATCTATCTACTTTTCGGGAAAGTAGATACCAACTTTCCCGGAAAGTAGATATTTCCCATTTTTATTTTACAAATTTCCCGATTTCTATGATAATCTACTTCGCAAAATTAGGTAATATTTCCCCGAAAATTCGAAATATATTTCCCCGTAAAAGAGTAAACCTAACAGAAATACAATGTGTTTCAATTAAAGTAAGTTTTCCGTGAAAAGTAAAACTAACTAAGTGTAGGTTATTATCTAAGCTACTGTGCGAGTAGCAACCCTGTACATAAGCTACTGTGCCATTAGCATTTATATATATATAATCAGTGGCACACTGCACGTGTTATGTGGCAACATTGCCCGAGGCGCCACATACACGTGAAGTTATATAAATACTACTCGGCACAATATTATGTATAGTTGCTACTCCACAAAAGATACATAACCTCAAATACTGTTTTCATCTAAAGTGTTTTTTGTGAAAAGAAGAAAAACTACAAAACTACGTTTCAAACAGAAAACACGCCTTATCGTTGAAAAAAGTATAATTGATTACAAAACAGTGTTTTGAAAGAAATTGGGCGTTTTCCGTGTAAAAAGTAAAACTGATTAAATGCATTTTTTCATCAAAAGAGTGAGTGTTTATCGTGAGAAGACGTAAAACTAACTAAATACACTGTTTTTCATCTAAAAGTGAGTGTTTTCCGCAAAAAAGAAATAAAAATCTATCTACGTTTCGGAAAATAGATAACCAACTTTCCCAGAAAGTAGATATTTCCCATTTTATGATACAAATTTCCCGTTTTCTATGATAATCTACTTCGCAAATTAGGTAATATTTCCCCAAAATTCGTAAATCTACTTCGAAAAGTCGATAATCTACTTTCCCGAAAAGTAGAAAATCTATCTAATTTCGGAAAGTAGATAAAACTTTCTCGGAAAGTAGATATTTCCCAGTACAAATTTCCGTTTTCTATGATAATCTACTTCGCAAAATTAGGTAATATTTCCTCAAAATTCGAAAATCTACTTCCCCGTTAAACGAAAAGTAGTAAATCTATCTACTTCTCGGGAAAATAGATAACCAACTTTCCCGGAAAGTAAATACTTCCCGGCCCCATATGGAAATTACAAATTTCCCGTTTTCTATGATAATCATACTTCGTAAATTTAGGTAATATTTCTGAAAATTCGAAAATCTACTTCCCCGAAACGTCGATAAGTCTACTTTCACGAAAAGTAGAAAATCTGTCTACTTGTCCGGAAAGTAGATAACCAACAACTTCCCGGACAGTAGATATTTCAATTTTTTATGAAATACAAAATTCCGTTTTCTGCATGATAATCTACTTCGCAAAATTAGTATGTATTTCCACAAATTCGAAAATCTACTTCCCCGTTAAAAAGTAAACCTAACAGAAATACATATTTTAATTAAAAAGTAAGTTGTCCGTGAAAAGTAAAACTAACTAAGATACACTATTTTTCATCTAAAAGTGTTTTCTTAATGAAAAGTAAAAACTAACTTCAAAAACTACGTTTTAAACAAGAAAGCAAACCTTATCGTTGAAAAAGTATAATAATTGATTACAAAACAGTGTTTTGAAATGAGTGGGCGTTTTTCCGTGAAAAAAAAAGTAAAACTGATTAAATGCATTTCTTTTCATCAAAAAGTGAGTGTTTATCGTGAAAAAGTAAAAACTAACTAAATACACTGTTTTCTGCATCTAAAAGTGAGTGTTTTCCGCAAAAGAAATAAAATCTGTATCTATCAGGTTGTGTTTGAGGGACGTTGGCAGAATTGGCGGTGATTTGTATGTTGATTTGAGGTGAATTAGAATTGTTTTGGGGGGTTGTTGTGTGCTGTGTATATTTGCATGGGAAATGTAGTAAGGGGAGAGGGAGGTTAGGATAATTGTTATAGGTCAGGTATGATTCGGTTGTCGGGGAGGAGGGGGATGAAGAGAGAGAGAGAGGCAGGAGAGGAGAGGGGGCTTTGGGTTTATTTAGGTTTAATTTATAGTATGGAAGGATTTCTTGGGGGTGATATATGATTTGTGTGTTTAGGTTTCATGACGGCTGT
>NW_024755449.1:0-10933 GCF_018991925.1 Homarus americanus
GAACCTGGACCACTATGTTATGCTGTAAAAATAAACTCCTAACTAGACCCCCACAAGGTACCATGTCTTATGGTCCTGTCCAGCAGTCACTTATCTTATTATCTTACCCAAATTTGAATATTTTACTCTTATTACTTTTGTTTTTCTTATCTTCTCTTATCTTCGGTGTTTATCTGTGTTTTCTTTGTTTAAAGGATTTTATGTTTATTATTTTATGCTTATCTACTGATGCCAAGTTACCACCAGTCTCTCAGTGAAGTAATGCCTTTTCCCGTTTACCCTTCCTCCCACACACCAACACTCCCTCACATCAATTCTTCACCCACAACACTGCCCACACAATAACACTCCCCCACACACCCCCTACACACTCACGACACTTGTCATGAAATATCGCCTCTTCTTCTCTAAATACACAATAGATCGACTTGTTGCCAGCCCCACATAATAATATACCATTGTCCTTCACTCCTCCCACTTTGGCTATCACGTACGTCTGGGTGATAAGAATATAATGTAGATAAATACACGTAAATATTAGTGACAGCGACGAATATATTCTCATACATATTAGAACAATGTTTTTCAAACGTTTTTTACTGCGACCCACAGCCAGAACAACAATTTGAATTGCGACCCATTAAACCTAAGTGTAATGATATGAAATGAGCTCAGGTTAGATTACCGGGGAAAAAAACTACGATTACGAGTTTGCGTATGATGACTTAAGACACTGAGAACGATGACTGAGGTGTTGTGTATGATGACTTAAGACAGTGAGGACGATGACTGAGGTGTTGAGTATAATGACTTAAGACACTGAGAACGATGACTAAGGTGTTGAGTATGATGACTTAAGACACTGAGAACGATGACTGAGGTGTTGAGTATGATGACTTAAGACACTGAGAACGATGACTGAGGTGTTGTGTATGATGACTTAAGACAGTGAGGACGATGACTGAGGTGTTGAGTATAATGACTTAAGACACTGAGAACGATGACTAAGGTGTTGAGTATGATGACTTAAGACACTGAGAACGATGACTAAGGTGTTGAGTATGATGACTTAAGACAGTGAGAACGATGACTGAGGTGTTGCGTATGATGACTTAAGACAGTGAGGACGATGACTGAGGTGTTGAGTATAATGACTTAAGAGACTGTGAACGATGACTAAGGTGTTGAGTATGATGACTTAAGACACTGAGAACGACGACTAAGGTGTTGAGTATGATGACTTAAGACAGTGAGAACGATGACTGAGGTGTTGCGTATGATGACTTGAGTGCCTTATCCCTAACGACTTAAAACCTTAAGTAGAATGATTTTCAAGTGTAATTATCCCTTAAGTGAGGATTATTTAAAAGTGTTGAGATCGTAAGTGCAATTACTTAACACTTGGACCACATGTAGTGTTAAGTGCAATTACTTAAGATCTGTGGATTTTGTGGATAATGTCCTAAAGTGCGATTACTTAAGACACTTGGAATGAAAAGATTAATTATTCCAAGTGCGATTACTACTAAACAACTCGACTTGGACTGATGAAGCCTTTAAGTGTGATAAAGTGGCTTTCTTAAGTGTGATTATTTAAAATCTCTTATATCAATGACAGGAGACGTAAATAAGCGTACTTAAATATCAATTAAGACAATTTCATAGTTACATCCAAATTAATCAAGTTAATTACTTATCGTTTTTGGCTTCAACTATTCAAAAACAACAACAACAATAAAACAACAATACCAACAATAAACAACAGAAGAAGAAGAAGAACAAGAACAAGAAGAAGAACAAGAACAAGAACAAGAACTCAATATATCAATCCACTATTATCCTGTTTACTCATCTCTCTCTTCATCTCCTTCCACATCATCTTTATCATCGTCTTAATCTCTTGGCAGTCTTCTTCATCTTTGCCTCGTTTCTTAACTTCCTCCTCAGAGATAAGACCCGTAATGACAAGAGTGTTTAAGGCAGTTATTAGCGCCTTCACCCTTAACTATTGTTCCCTGCAGGCTGTGTATAACCTCGGGCACACACACACACACATGTCTTGAGAACAGTCGATTGATATCTGGGTAATTACTGCCGTTCTTCGTTAGCTCTCTCTCTCTCTCTCTCTCTCTCTCTCTCTCTCTCTCTCTCTCTCTCTCTCTCTCTCTCTCTCAATATATTTCTCTGTCTGTCTTTGTCTATCTATTTATTCATCTCTCTCTCTCTCTCTCTCTCTCTCTCATTTGTTCACTGTCTTTGGGTTTCCTGTTTTTATTCTTGGTCTTTCTGTCTCCCCTTCCTGTCATCGTCTGTCTGTCTATACGTCTCTGTCTCTCTTATCTGGTTCTCTCTTTTCGTTTATTTTTTTACATCACCACTTGTTTGTGTTCGTCTGTGTCCGTGATTGTCTCTGTGCTTGCGTGAGTGCGTGTCTGTATATGTAATTGCTTTGTGTGCGTGCGTGCGTTATGTCTATACACGCACACATATATAAGTAAGATAAATCATTCCATTTTTTAATTTCTCGACGCATTAACATATAGATAAGCATCCATGTTGTACTGCGAGAGGTCCAAGAAAATATTTTTTTTAACCAATAAAAACCTTCCTTCTAATCATCTCGTTCGTTGATTGGCTTTCCCTCCCTGATACGTTTTATCCAAATATGCTGAACCATATTATGAAGAGTGGTGAAACTCTTGATGCATTGTTCCCTCACTCCTCACTCACAAACGGGGGGGGGAGGGGGACAGACGTAGGGAGAGAGAGGGAGGGAGGGGAGAGAAAGAGGGGGAGAGGTAAGGAGATAGGGAGAGAGAGAGAAAAAAAATAAACAAATATTGGCAGGATGAACAACCTGTATCTATTGCCTCTCAAAAAACATAGCGTTTATGTTTCAATATTCCCGAGAAGCAGTCAGGTGGATGGAGAGGTCAGGGGTGGGGATGGGGGGAGATGAGGCTTGATAATAAACAGAGAGAGAGAGAGAGAGAGAGAGAGCGAGCATAACAAAACCAATCACCTTTTCCCAACACCTTTACACACACACACACACACACACACACACACACACACACACGAGTTTCAAGACGCTGAGAGACAAGTAAGCATAACGAGATGAATATTAAAGATAAAGAAGGAATATGGATAAAGAAGAAAGAACGATAGGGCTGGATAAAGGTTAGGGAAGAGAGACAAAAGGGATAAAGATTAAGTAAATAAAAAGGGCGAAAAGGGATACCTCCATCCCCTCTCCTCTCAATATCATACTACAGTACCCTACCCTACACTCGCCTACACCACAGCACACTACACTACCCTACACCACAGCACACTACCATACAGCACTTCCATACCCGAGTGATCAGTTGTGAGCAACTGGCTGGGCCCAGCCTCGAACTGGTCCCGGCGGTGCTAGACGTAGTTCGTCATGCCACCGCCAGGGGTCTACTGTCGGATTTTGTGAAGGTGGTTTTGTTGTTTTTCGTTAATAATTCATATATTTTCGTAGTTTTTCTCAGGATTTGTATGAATTTATACTCAAATAGCAGTTACAATTGTATTGACGCTGTGTGTGGCCCTTTTACAGCCAATCTTGGCTACTAACTCAAGATAAAGAAGGAATCGCCGTAAATAAGAAGGTCCAGCGCTCTTCTCAGGCTCGACCGCTGTCACCCAAACTGAAACAGACAAAACATTGACTCACCACGTAACCATAACGTATCTGATTGAGTTATTAAGCAACAGGAACACTTTGGTAAAAGAAGAAATAATAACAACTTGTAGGAATCTCTCTGTCTGTCTGTTGGTCTGTGTCTGTTTCTGTCTGTCTGTCTCTGTCTGTTTGTCTCAATCTCTATCTGTATTTGTCTTTGTCTGTCTGTCTGTCTGCCAGACAGACATAAACTGAGACAGACAAACAGACAGATATTGAGACACAAAGATAAATAGACTGAGAGACACACAGGCAGAGACACTCACACACAGACAGAGACCAACAGACAGATAGTCAGACAGACAGACAGAATGCGAAAGGTAGACAGGCAGAGGCAGACATACAGATAGACAGTCAGGCAGGGACCTACATTGTGAGAAAGATATGACAGGCAGAGAAAGACGCAAACACACAGTCAGACAGAGACAGACAAAGTGAGAATGACAGACAGAGTGAAGAAGACAGACAGAGTGAGAAAGACAAACAGAGCGAGAAAGAATGACAGAGAGACAGACAGGGTGAGAAAGACATACAGACAGACAGACATATAGTCAAAGTGATAAAGATAGAACAGACATACAGACAGATAGACAGAGACAGTCAGACCAAATGACAGACGGACAAAGACAGTTAGACAAACAGATATAGACAAAATGAGACTGTCAGACAGACAGATAACGAATGAGAGAAAGACATAGACATACCGAGACAGAAATAGACAGACAGACACTCAGACAGACATACAGAGACTGACAGACAGACACACAGAGACTGACAGACAGACATAAAGAGACTGACAGATAGACAAACAGAGACAGACGGAGACAGACACAGAGAAACAAAGAAAGATAGACAGAGACACACACAGACAGCAAACAGACAGACAGACAGAAGGAGAGGGACAGACAGAAACAGAGAGACGGAGACGGAGACTAACACAGACGAAAGAGACAGACAGACAGAGACAGTCAGACAGACGGGCAGAAACACTCTGTCTGTCTGTCTGTCGGTTTCTGTGTGTTTGTCTTTCTTACAATATCGGTCTCTGTCTCTCTAGCTGTCTCTGCCCGATTGCCTTTCTCACTCTGATTGCCTGTCTGTCCGTCTGCCTATCACTGTATCCTATCTCCTATCTGTGGCCTCTGTCTGTGTCTCATAATTCAGATAGAAAATTATGCCATACAAAATATATTTACATACATAACAATAATACGTGATCTAATATTACATAAAATAGATGATCCTGAAGACACAACAAACAAATAATGTAATATATAGTCAAAGCTGATGCGAGTTGGAATTGAGGCGGAACAACCAGAAAAATGTTCCAAGTATTTCTTCTTTTACCAAAGTGTTCCTGTTCCTTTTTATTTACATTATCATTTGTACGACGATTCCTTCCTTATCTTGAGTTAGTGTATATAAAACTTATTTATCAACTTATGTCTTTGTAATATATCAGCGGCAACACACACACACACACACACTGCAGCGCTTAAATCTAAATTTGTCTTATTTAAAACCATTTGTACGAGTTTCCTGACTTCCATTTATACACCTCGATCATATCGTCTCTCCAGGGAGTACAAATTTATGTGCTTTAATCTGTCTCTGTCTTCAAGGTTCGTAATACCCTGGATTATTAGTCTTGTCATTTTCCTGTGAATTAATTCTAGAGATTCTGTATCTATTCTGTAGTACGGTGACCAGAACTGAACTGCTTATTCCAAGTGAGGTACTTTGTTACCCCTCTTTCCTACTTATCATTACTCCTAAATCTTTCACACGCACACACAACAGTTGTAACTTGTAAACAACAACTCTAGCTCTGCTATTTGAGTATAAATAACATACATCTAGATCAAAGGTTTTCAAAGCATTTTTAACCTTGGGCCACTGACAAATAAATTTATGTAACATATTATTCGTTTTGAACTGACCATCACTAAGGTTTATTGATTTTAATTCCTTAATTAAACTAGCTTCAACCAGAGGGAGGGGGGATAAGGGAGGGAGGGGGGATAAGGGACGGAGGGGGGATAAGGGACGGAGGGATGAGGAGGAGGAGATGAGGAGGAGGGGGGTGAGGGAGGGGAGGGGGGATGAGGGAGGGAGAAGGGATGAGGGAGGGGAGGGTGGATGAGGGAGGGAGAGGGGGGAGGAAGGGGAGGGATGAGGGGGGCACTAAGGGGGTGAGGGTGGGATGTAAGGACAGGGTGAAAGACATTGTTATGGCAATTGTTGTGTATACTGAGGAGCTGTACTGTGTGTGTGTGTGTTCTAACTAGCGACCCTCCCTCACTACCAACACACACCACAACATCCTCCCGTTAGTTAAATTTTCCCTTTTGGTTGATTCTTACTTTAAATAAGTATTAATATTCTAATTTTCGCCATTTTCCATATTTTCGAGGTGGAAGGGGTGGGAGGGGGGGGAGGTCACCGATGGCACCTTTAAAGTGCTATGCCCATAAAGATGTTATGAGCGACTTTTATACCCCATTTGATATCCCAGACGATCTTATAAACATCGTCCTTTAAGACCAGCTACCTCGCTCACTCGTATTTGCCTGGCCTAGAGGGGAGGGGAATAGAATCTCCAGAGGTGAAAATTCCCCCGTATCGTAAAGTGTGAATCATCCTTATAGTCGATCGTGGGTTAGCATTGTCATGTCGAGGGAGAGCTTGAAGGCATCTCTCTCTGCATCTCTCTCTCTCTCTCTCTCTCTCGGTGCCTCACATTCCACTATTCTCCCGTTTGTGAATATTTTCTTGTGATTTACCTTGTTAAAACAGATATTACCGTCCCTTTACCGCACTAATGTTTGCGGTCGTGGGGAATGATCTATATCAGTGGTTCTCAACCTTGTTTGCCCCATGCACCCCTTGCACCATATGTCAGAATGTCATTCCCCCCTCCTTTCCAAGATTGTCTACCTCAAAAAGTGCATTCCAAATAATATGCATATAATACTGAAAATCCTTTATTTTTTCCATATTAGTACATATACATTTACAATTTTACATGGATTATTTTTATAGTGGAGTTTTACAAATTAAATGCCAATTGAAAATGTTGATGGATTTATAAAACTTGAATAAAAGTAAAATAGTTTTTTTTTATTTATAATGAATTACTTAACAGACCAAACTGAAGCATAATGCAATAAACAAAAGTTCAATAGAATACCAGGATATTGTAAATTTGTAATTAATTTTATTCAGATGAAGATTACAGTCAATGAGAAACCTGTGATTGTTTTTTCTTCGCCAATTCTGGGATACGCGGAGGAGTGCTTGAAAGGGCACAACGCAGGTCATTTTCTACCTCTAATCTACTACGTTGCTTCGTTTTAATTTGCAACAGAGTTGAAAAGCCTGACTCACAAAGATATGTCGACACAAACGGAAGCAAGACACGGATAGCTCTTTCTGCCACTTTTGGGTAGGAATCGCACATCAAGGGCCAAAATTCTGTGATTGATTTCTCATCGAACATATCTCTTGCTCCCGAATCAGTTTCCCCCCCCCCCCTGAAAACCTGAATTCCCCCCCCTGGGGGGAATTCCCCCCTGGTTGAGAACCCCTGATCTATATGACTATTTGTTCATGATGATAGTTTGGATTTGTGTTTGCGTCGTGTTTGTGTTCTTCAGTGTTTGTGGGTGTTTATGTTTGTGTTTCTTTACTGTTTTTGTGTTTATGTTTGTGTTTTGTGTTTGTTTGGTGTTTATATTTGTTTAATGTTTGTGTGTGTTTATGTTTGTGTGTTTTTTGTGTTTGTGTGAGTTTAGTGTTCGTTTTGCGTGTGTGTGTGTGTGTGTGTGTGTGTGTAAAGAGGGCGTATATACTGTGTTTCTCTGGGTTCAAACAGTCTCTGCCATACCAACTCTGAGCACCAGGACTTCAAACATGTACAGAAATTCAGGCGAGATACACATGGCTCCCCAACACACCTGAAATTTTATACCAAAGACACGCACACACAGTATAACGCTTTGTATACACACACATACACACGTACGTCCCCCCAAAACAGTATGGGGTCAAGTTCGAATCATACCCCCACCGCACCCCATCCCACCCCACTCACCTCCCACCGCACCTCCCATGCACTCACCCCACTCCCACTCCAACCTCCCACCCCACACCTTCTTGATATTATGATCCCTTTAATCACACGAAACTTGGGAGAACATTTTGGCCCAGATCATAATGACACCTAAAGCGTATTAGCACTGTTATGCCTCTAAGAAAAACCGGTTTTCTGAGGGGGTCTGACCCGCTTTCGGATATCGGGTAAGGATAAAAAAGAGGGGAGTGGCCTCATAGACGAGGGGAAATGGCCCAGTAAATACGGTATTTTACAATCTCTTTGAGGGGAGTATTTCTGAACTCAATAGACATACTTCACATTTTCAATTCCTGGGGTGTGGGTGTGTTGAATTGGAAAGGGAGAAAGGAGGGGGGGAGAAATAGGGATGGGAGATGGGTAAATGGAGAGAAACGGGGAGTGGGGGAGAAGAGGGAGGGGAGAGGAGGAAAGGAGAGAGGCGGAGAGGGGAATAAGAGAAGGAGAGGAGAATGAAAGAGAGAGGAGAGGGTTATAAGAGGGGAAGGAATGGAGAATCAGAGGTAAAAGAGAGGGGAATAATAAGGGAGTAGAGAAGGATAAGGAGAGGAAAGGGGGATAGAAAATCAGGAGGCAGGAAAAGACCAAAAAATAAAGAACGTGGAAAAGGAATACAAAAGGGAGGAAGTAAGGGAGGAAAGAGGGAGGGGATAAGAGAGGAGGAGAAGATAGAGTTATGCTGCTATAGAAAAGGAAATGAGAATAGAAAGGAATAGTTGGAGGGGAAGAGAGGGAGAGAAAAGTGATGAGAGGAAAGGAGAAGGATAATGGAAGATGAGGAATGAGATGATATGAAAGTAAAAGAAATGACAAAATGGGGGAAGAGGGGTAGTGGAAGAGGATAAAGGAGAGAGAGAGAGAGAGAGAGAGAGAGAGAGAGAGAGAGAGAGAGAGAACAATGGAAGGGAAAGGAGGGAAATATAAGCTGCACAGTGACGTGTTTAATGTTGTCATGGGAGGATGTTTTTTTACCAGAGGCAATTATATAGATGCTCTTTGCTGACACACACACACACACACATAGCACACACATTAGCACATGGTCAATACACACACACACACACACACACACACATGAATCGGCTGGATTGTACAATTAACCAGGCCATTCACATATATTTATTATTTGGGTTTAAGTAACGAAACCCAAACTGTAGTTCCTTGTTTTATTATAAAAGGATTGTATCTATAAGTCCTGAGTGTAGATCCATCGTAAGTTCCACTGTAGATGAGTGAATGAGAAAGGGCCAGCGTTTATGTATTATAAACGTTAGGTCACGACCTTACGATAAAACTTGCTGTGAGCGACTACTCGAGTAAGGGCCTCGCTGTGAGGGCTTACAGATATGCTGACGACGGGCCTCTACCCTCTCGGGAGAGTTGCCCTCACACATGTACAACTCATGTCTTACTCATAGACAGTGGAAAGTTACAGAGTGGTGAATCTGAATATAATATCAGATGTATTGACCCATTTATATAATATGTTCTGTTGATGAGACAAGGGCCCATTACACACACAAATAAGAAAAACTAGAATAAATGAAATTGTACCAAAATCGTAAGTGAATTAATTATCAATTAACAGGTAATGTAATGTAGGTGGTGAGTGTAGAGGCGTGGGGGGTGAGGGAGAGGAGGTAGAAGAGGTAGAGGTAGGACGGTACAGGAGAGGTAGATGTGTGATTGAGGGGGTAGAGGTGTGTAGAGGGAGGTGTCGGGATGGCAGGAGACGAGTGTTTTGTCTTCTCGCCACCAGGAGGCCTGGTATACTACGAGCCTAAAACCATTTCCCTCGTAATTCTTTTCCACCGCTGTGTGCTCTCTTCTTATTTCCCAAATCAAAAAAAATTTCCCAGAGAGATTAATAATACGAATTAATCCACACTGGTTAAATTTGACATGTTGCAGAAATAAGACAAATTCAGGAGTGTTGAAATATTGGTAGGTGTGGAAGTGAGGGATAATGATGTTAGCACGTGCCCCACCCATTATGCTGCAGGCGCTCCCTCCCCCCACGTAGAAATGGGACGCCGATGAGGAGGAGGAGGGGGACCACGATCTAATAATCTAGTTTCTGTGGTTCTTAACCTGGGGGCGCGCCCCCCAGGGGGGCGTCAGTAATTTACAGGAGGGGCGCAAGCCCTAGGGAAAAAGTAGGAATTTCTCTAATTATAATTATAGTTTTTATTCTCTAAACAAGAGCGTGGGCTAATATTGAGAAGTTTATGAAAAATGCAAAAGTATCTCAGCTACTGATGTATGCTCGTTTCGTGTCAGGCAACAATGTAAAAGAGGAAATGCTGTTCTGTCACCCCATGGAAAGTTGTACAATAACAGCAGCTATTTTTCATGATGTATCAAACTTCTTTCGGGAAAACCAACTTTCGTGGGACTCGCTGGTAGGGGTGTTTTAGGTACACACTGCATACTTCATCGTGAATCCTTAGTATCCAGAACTTTACCTGCTTCAGTGAGGGATGTCCTGAACGTGGCTATCAAGGTAGTCAACTTTATCAAAGCTGGAGCCTTAAACAGTCGTCTCTTCAAACTGCTGTGTAAGGATATGGAATCTGAACATGAAACCTTGCTTTTTCACACGAACGTACGATGGCTATCAATGGGGAACATGCTTGGACGGCTTTATGAACTACGAGAAGAAGTAGCAATATTTCTTGATTCGAAGCAGAAGGCAGATCTCCATGACAAGTTCCAGTCTGAAGGCTTTCAGCTATCTCTAGCTTACCTGGTGGACATCTTCGAAGCATTGAATGCTCTCAACCTTAAACAACAAGGGAAAAACATCAACATCATCATGCACCACGACACCATTCGAACCTTCATGGCCAAACTCGACCTCTGGAAGTGTCGAATTCAGCAGGGAAATACAGCCAGTTTTAGTAACTTGGATTCTGGTCTCATTCATGCTAACCTTTATTCTGAGTTAAATAAACAAATAATCACTCATCTAACTGACTTGAAAACAGAATTCATCAGATACTTCCCAGAGATAGATGAGAAGCGTGAAGCCTGGAAATTCATCAGGAACCCATTTCAATGTGAAGTAGCTGATGTTTCGGATGAAG
>NW_024755450.1:0-8172 GCF_018991925.1 Homarus americanus
TGTTATTACCTGTTCATTAAGCCTCTACTGTCATCTTTTATTCATTTCTATACCTATGATCTTCGTCTATTTATCACGATCTTTTTTATTGTTTTTTATTTATTCCTCTTTTTCTGTCTGTCTGTCTCTCTGTCTGTCTGTCCGTCTGTATGTCTGTCTGTCTCTCTGTCTGTCTGTCCGTCTGTCTGTCTGTCTGTCTCTGTCTTTATTTTTCATTCTCTAGTAAAAAAAATAAAGTACTCTTAAATAATATTTGCGTTAAGGCACAAAATAATAATAATAATAATAATAATAATAATAATAATAATAATAATATTAATAAAATAAAAATAAAAATAATGATAATGATAATGATAATGATAATAATGATGATGATGATGATGATGATGATGATGATGATGATGATGATGATGATGATGATAATGCCGACACTAATATTAATAAGACAAAGAAACTTAAACAACAATAAACAATAAAATAAACAAAAACAATAACAACAAAAACAACTGCCCTCCCAGCTAGCAACACCGTGACCTTGAGTGTTGCCATCTCAGTGAGTTCATATAAACACTACAATTACTTACTCTTAATTACTACCTGATGATAGCCTAGGGTCTACTGTAGGTGTCTATATACGTGTACGAATGTCTAGCCATCAATAATTGTCTCAACCCTTTAGTATATGTCTGTGAGAGAGAGAGAGAGAGAGAGAGAGAGAGAGAGAGAGAGAGAGAGAGAGAGAGAGAGACTCACACTATAAGTTATTTCCTCAACACGTGTCAGTGATTTAATTGATTCATTCTTAATTTCAGTAATTAAATGTAGGACGGTAATTAAGGAAGTCATTATTTTTTCTTCTTCTAACTCAATTAAAGCCTTGTGATCATTAGCGCTGAGTCACCTATAATTATCATCACACACACACGGTAACAAAGAATCAGTCCATATTTATTTTTTGTTCTGAATGGCTTTGTGATCACCTGAAGATTAAACAACCTAAGCTAAGCTACGCTAACCTAACCTAAGCTAACCTAACACTAAATTAACATGACCTAACCTAACCTAAATAACTAACCGGACCTAACCTACCTGACCTACCTAACTAATATGTCCCACCTACCCAGCATGATCATCCTATGTAAACTTAACTCCCTATGAATAAACATCACACAAATTAATATTATTATTATTATTATTATTATAACATATTTATTATTACCAACTATTTTATCCTTCATTCTTCCTTCTTTCCTCCTCCTTCTTCTTCCTTCGTCATTCATCTTCTCTCCCCACTCCTCTTCCTTTCTTCCTCCCACCCTCCTTCATCCCGCCCCCCTCTCTCTCCCATCAACATCTCCCTAATTCCCACCCACACTTCATAAAAGCTCATTATCAGAGCGGTGCTTCAGGATGTCAGAAGCTGGGGTGTCAGCAGTGATGTCAGGAGGCCAGGGTGTCAGCAGGGACTCCAGGGGGCCAGGGGTGTCAGCAGGATGTCAGAGTCGGGGTATCAGCAGAGTTGTCAGGGGGCCGGGTGTCAGCAGTGTTGTCAGGAGGCCGGGTACAAACAGTGATCAAGAGACCAGGGGTAGGATGACAAGAGGCCGGGGCATCAACAGGGCAAAGCACGCAACAGCAGGATGTCAGGAGGCCAGTGTCAGCAGTGATCTCAGGAGGCCAGAATTGTCGCAAGGCTGTCAGGTACCCGTGGTGTTAGCAAGGATGTCTGGAGGTCGTGGTGTCAAAAGAGCTTGTCAGAGGCAAAAAGTTTAAGAGATGGTCCTGACAGCTCTTCAGTAATACCAATAACATTTTGTCAATTTTCTTTCCCTTATTGATATTATTTATATTACCTGTCTTTTATCTGCCTGCCTTATCACTCATTCATCTATCTATTCTTAGTCTATCTATCTTAGTCTATCTAAATCAACAATGTATCGTACGCATGCTAAGCCTCAAACAAACTCGTCTACATGGTACGAAAATAATGCTATGCATACTACACAATGAACGGACAACCTTTCACTATTACACATTAATACACATTATTATTGATGATATATATATATATATATATATACACACACACACACACCTTTTAACTCTCAAATTATTCACATTTATCCAAACCTTTCAGGAAACCTGTGTGTGGTGTGTGTGTGTGTGTGTGTGTGTGTGTGTGTATTCTGAGAACTCATTTTATCTTTCCTTTCTTATCTCCCCAGCAGTCGTTCATTTCCCTCTCCCACCCCTGCCACACACCGTCCTTCCGACAGAGGCAATATCGTCGGCGGGTACAATGTTCCTCTGTGCCTTTTCTGCTGAAGTAGTCCTGCTACTCTTGTTCAAACTGTATACAAATCCTCTTTCTGAATTCTAAGTCTTTTTTTTTTCTTCTTCGTAATCGTCGCATTTCTTCTTCCTTTCTTCTTCGTAATCGTCAGTATTCTTCTCTTCGTAATCGTCTTCTTTCTCCTTCTCTTCTTCTTTCTTCTTCGTAATCACTGCCCTCATGCTTTATTCTTCTTTTCTTTGCTTTTTCTTCTTCTTCTTCTTCTCCTAGTATTAATATTGTTTTCGCAAACTTTCACCTCCCACGTAAATTTTTTTCCTTTCTTTCTATGACTCAAATTAAATTGTTTCTTTCTTTTTTTACGCTCAAGTTATATCACCAGCACACCATCAACAACCTTCTCTACAACAACACCTCCACCAAAATAACTCACAAATAACACCTCCATCACACAGCAACAAATCCAGCCACCACACCTACCACAACAACAAACTCAGTCACCACTAACAAATAACCAGTCACCACTACACAAGAAGCAAACACATCTGCACATATTATTACAAATCTACCATTACAACACGCCTAACATCTCACTCATCTGGGACTTAGAGAGAAAGAGAGAGAGAGAGAGAGAGAGAGAGAGAGTCTAACTAGGGTGGAGGCTGAAGAATGCCCCTCAAGAGAGCTTTCCACACACTGCAGAAACATGAGCAGCTCACCCTGGCAGGGAGAGGGGAGAGGAGAGACAGGGGTGAAAGAGTAAAGAGGAGGAGGCATAGAGGGGGGTAGGGTACGGGGAGAGGGGAGGAGGGGAGAGGAAAGGGAGAGGGAGACGAGGTGGTGGGGGTAGGGCAAGGGGAGGGGGTAGAAAAAATAAAAAAGGGGTTTGGCATATGAACAGGTAGAGAAGGAAGTGTGTGAAGCAAGTGTAGAGAAGGGAATGAACAAGGAAAAGAGATGTAAAGGAAACATGTGGGAGAGAAATGTGAGTAGGGGGGTAATATTCTAAGCAAAAATACACACAAAAAGACTATACAGATGTTTATTCATTTTAAGACCTGGAAGACTGTCAAGATGTTGTTTATGGTAATGAAGGTCTTTGTCTGTAAATCCTGGAAGCTACCTGAGTTCTAATAATTCTTTGTCCTAAGTTTTAAAAGCTCTGAGGGAAAGTCCAAGAAAAGCATTCTATTTTATTGGGTCTGCAAAGGCAAAGTTCAAACATTATGTCTTAACATTTGGATTTTATTTTTTTATTTATTTTTTTGGGAAGTCTGCACCTGAAAAATTATAATCCTAAAATATTTTGCTTTTAATACTGGAAAAAAATAAAAGGTTCAAGTATGGTTTATATATCTGTAAGTTCTGTTGGTTTTGCTGAAAAATTTCTGGTTCTGGAACTTTTTTTTTCTTTTAGGGTCTTTGGCAAAGTTTGGGTTCACAAGAGATTTTTCAAAAGTTTGGGAAAACAAGTCTTTAGTGCAAATTTTTAAATCAATTCTCAGTTTTCTTTCTAAGTTCAGAAATCCAAAAAATAAAGTTTTGTTTATATGTGTCATCAGCTTGGGGTTTGGTGTCATACAGCATGAGTCTGTGTTTGGTACTTACTCAGCTGTTTGTTGTAAGTTTTTGCTTACATGTCATCAGCTGTTTGGTGCTATGAGTCTTTGCCATAGTTAGCTCAGCTGTTTTGTCAGAAGCTGCTTATGTCATCAGCTGTTTATGCCTGGTTTAAAAAGAGCTTTCTGTTAACCATTCCGCTTTTCCTCCATCTAATTCCTCAATTTATTCTCTTATTTTCGTACGTATTCTGGATTTATTTTTCTTTTCGCTGCTTATTCTTTGTCTTCTTCCTCCTCTTCCATCTTCTAATGCAGGAGATAATCTTCCTTCTTTACGTTTATCTATTTTCTCGTTTATTTGTGTTTTATCTTCACTCTCCTTCTCTTCCACGGCCCCATAAACGGTGCAACATTATTATTCGTTCTCTCTTCCTTCATTTATTATCTCTCTCTATTTCGTTATTGGTGTTTTCTTATTCTTCCTTCTTTCTCTCCTCACGTCAATCATTCCTTCTTTTCCTTCCATCACTTCACTCTCTTCTCTCCCTTTATATCTTCTCTCTCTGCCACTGTCTCGGATTATTATTCTTTTTTCTTTCTTTTTCCTTTGCCTCTTTTCCTTTCCTGTTTTTATTTTCTGCCCTCCCTTGCCACCTGCTGCGCCAGTCCTCCCAGGGATGGTGGCAGGCGCCTGGGGGTGGCAGGCCAAAGTGCATGGCTAATGATGGCATTTCTGGGTAATCTCAGAGGCTACTTTATGTCCGTTGAGCCCAGACCCATGGATTGGACTGAACAGAGAACAGGTAAGGAGGAGGAGGAAGAGAAAGGTGGAAGGAAGGGGAAGTGAAGAAGGGCAGGAAGGAAGGAGGAGGATGGAAGGAGGATGAACGAGGGTGAAGGAAGGAGGAGGAGGAAAGTAGGGAAGAAGGGTGATAAGACGGAGAGAAGGAGAGGAAGGAGGGGAAGAAGATAAGGAGTAAGCAGGGGCAGTTTGAGGAGAAAGAGGGAGAATAAGAAATTAATGAAGGAAGAATGGGGAAGGATGTAGGGGTGGGGGAAAGGTGGAGGGGTAGGGAAGGAGGTAGAAGGGGTAGGGAGAGGTTGAGGATAGGCAAGAATGTAGGAGGAAGAAAAGTATGCAGGGTACAGAGAAGTGAACGATTATGTGTTAACGACGTGGTAAGTTCTCAGAGCATTGTGAAAAGTAGCTGCAAATTTGTATCAAAACTGTGGTGGGACACGTGGACGGTATTATAGCTTAATCCTAAGTCCTGTTTCTTTCCTCTCTGTGAACCCCGCACATACCACATTGCTCAGTACTTGTCAACAGGGCGTAACAGAACAGACTGATCAGTAGTGAGGAGCTGGTTAGCATATAGAGTACACACAAAGTCAAAACAAAAGAAAATAAATAAATAAATAAATAAATAACAATAAATAAATAAATAAATAAAATAAATAAATAAATATAATAAATTGCTAAAAGTTAGACTTAATTACACACAACATACTAACCAATCATCCGTCTAATATGAAATTATTCTCTGTTGAAAGTATTTAAACCATTATTCATAAACTATACTATCACTGAGTAATCTTACAATTCAATGTATCTTTAATTAACATTTATCATAATACTTTTTATGTCTGGCCCAATATGCATCTTCCAACACGGGAGACAATTATTATTATTTTTGCCAACATCCTATTATAATGAAAATTTTACATACAATGCATGGCTACTTGGCTATATCATCATTATTATTATTATTACTCACACACGTTACCAGCAGAACGGCCAAGGAGTGAGCGGGGGCGAGTGGTGCTTATGCTGAATACAACTAACTGTTAGTATTAATTTCAGTTTGTTTACAATTACAGGCATGTGATTTATAATTAACATGAATACAATAACAATAAGCCAGACGGAAAGCGTTAATGTTAGAAGATACAGTTGAACACTTCCAATCTTTGTTTATAATAACCCAAAACAACCCACTCCATACAGAACCTCTATTGGGGGTATGATGTATCGAGAGTTCTGATTGGCTGAGACTCCAATACAAGTAGCAGTAATTTCTGCAAAGTAATGCGACATGCTTTTGTTTTGGATATAGCGGCATGTGGATGGTTATTGGGCATACAGGTGCAGTGATGGTCATATGTGTGTGGATGGTTACAGGTATGTGAGGATACGGTATGTGGAGTATATGTGAGGATGGTTATGGGTATGTGATGGGTATGTGATGGTGATGGCTGGGTATGTGATGTTACGGGGCGTATGTTATTGGGTATGTATGATGATGGTTACGTTACGCGTGTGATGGTTACCAAGTATATGTGGACATTACAGCACCTATCAAACCGAAACGAAACTTGTTATATTATATATAATCGGATATAAAAGTACCGATTATCCAAACTTTCATAAAACTTCCGCCGATATAATCATCTTTGGCTATTTAAACCTGTTTCGCGAAATATCGATATAAATCATTTACATGAACCTGTCGTGACAAATTTCTCTACTGATATAATTATCATGGCTACTTAAACCTGTCATGAAATTTACTTATTATTATCACTATGGTTGCTTAAACCGTCATGGAAACTTCGTTTGATATAAATACGTAATAATATTAAACTGATCATATACTTACTGATGTCTACTGAACTGCTGTGAATTATATTTGAAAAAGATAACCTGTATGTACGAACTGAACCTATTTAACGGACTATAAAGAGAGGAAATCCGTTATATGAATCCCATTAACCGGAATATATGAAAGTGCACGTTATCGGAATATAATTTGAACTGGAGCTTAAATTGATTATATTAACAATGAATAATTAAACCTTAGTAAATATACATACATAAGAAGGTTATTATTATACATACAAAAACAAACAAACATACATACATGCATACATACATACATACATACATACATACACACATTGGCTATTAATCACATACATAGACAATTTAAGTGGAAGTTATAATGGCTTTATCCAACTCATGTGACAACGCTGAACTGAACACAGAATTTTAATGGACGTAACTCAATTAAACAACAAATAAACCAAACAAACAAAAACAACAACACCAAACAAACAAACAAGAGAATCATTATTGTTTAAGGTTGAGACATTAGCGAATATGTGTGTGTGTGTGTGAAGGTGATACACACGCGCATCGCACGCACGCACGCTATCACGCACACACTCCTAACTAACCTAACCTAGAAAAAGTGCAAAAAGTGCCAGATTATCTTCTCCCTTCCTACCTTGGCTATATCAAGAAGCGCCTTCAACACACTGACCCTTTCGACTTTCACCACCCATCACCACGACCTCTATCTGCAAATTTGAAGAAGCTTCTCACACCATCCTCCTGATATTCTGGCTCCTACCATCACCTGAGATCCCCTAGCCTGAGAATTATGCTGTTCGACACCAAACTGCATCTCAGCCCATACGTGTACCTAACTGATCGCCATATAAGAACAGCCCAGTCCCAACCATTGCAAAAAATTATCAATAACTTGTAATAAACCAGTGCATTCACTCCCCAGTAAACACTACTCCTTAACTGTCACTATGCTGAAAATGAACTGTAATTTGAGCTTTCCCATCTAGTTATATGTCCCATCGATCAATTCTTATGTTACTTGTATATTATTTGCAATCTGGAAACCCATTCCCCAAATATGTAACTGTATATTGCTCTCTAATGTCAGTTTCCACAAAACCGTTAACACACACACACACACACACACACACACACACACACACACACACACACACACACACACACACACACACACACACACACACACACACACACACACACACACACACACACACACACACACACACACACACACACACACACACACACACACACACACACACACACACACACACACACACACACACACACACACACACACACACACACACACACACACACACACACACACACACACACACACACACACACACACACACACACACACACACACACACACACACACACACACACACACACACACACACACACACACACACACACACACACACACACACACACACACACACACACACACACACACACACACACACACACACACACACACACACACACACACACACACACACACACACACACACACACACACACACACACACACACACACACACACACACACACACACACACACACACACACACACACACACACACACACACACACACACACACACACACACACACACACACACACAAGCAATACGTAACTGGAACGAAGCACACTGA
>NW_024755451.1:0-17041 GCF_018991925.1 Homarus americanus
AATAAAGCACGCGGACTTCTACATATAATCAACACCTCACTTCACCAGGATTCGAACCCACGATCTTATAATTGTGACCAGGGAACGATACCTCTGGGCCACCAGGACAATAAAAGCACTCCTAGACTCTGCTATATTTCACACAAAGCCTGTTCAACGAGCTTATGGCGCCGTGAACCTCTCATGGGGACCACCTGTGCCGCTTAGGTGATCAGAGCAACGTTTTACCAAATGCGGCTTCGAAACACGAGGATCCATATATATTTCATTAGCCCAATAAAACACGCGGACTTCTACATATAATCAACACCTCACCCCACTAGGATTCAAACCCACGATCTTATAATTTGACCGAGGAACTCTACCTATGGGCCACCAGGACACTATAAGCAGTCCTAGACTCTGTTATATTTCACATAAAGCCTGTTCAACGAGCTTATGGCACCGTGAACCACTATTGGGGACCACCCGTGCCGGTTAGGTGATAAAAGCAACGTTTTACCAAATCCGGCTTGGAAACATGAGGATCCATATATATTTCATTAGCCCAATAAAGAACTCGGACTACTACATATAATCAACACCTCACCCCACCAGGATTCAAACCCAGGATCTTATATTTGTGACCGGGGTATGCTACATCTGGGCCACCAAGACAATAAAAGCAGTCCTAGACTCTACTATATTTCACACAAAGCCTGTTCAACGAGCTTATGGCGCTGTGAACCACTATAGAAGACCACCCGTGCCGCGTAGGTGATCAGAGCAACGTTTTACCAAATGCAGGTTCGAAACACGAGGACCCACATATATTTCATTAATCCAATAAAGCACGCGGACTTCTACATATAATCACCACCTCACTCCACCAGGATTCGAACCCACGATCTTATAATTGTGACCGAGGAACGCTACCTATGGGACACCAGGACAATAAAAGCAGTCCTAAACTCTGCTATATTTCACACTAAGCCTGTTCAACGAGCTTATGGCGCCGTGAACCTCTAATGGGGACCACCTATGCCGCTTAGGTGATCAGAGCAACGTTTTACCACATGCGGCTTCAGAACACGAGGATCCATACATATTTCATTAGCCCAATAAAGCACGCAGACTTCTACATATAATCAACGCCTCACCCCACCAGGATTTGAAGCCACGATCTTATAATTGTGACCGGGGAACGCTACGTCTGGGCCACAAGGACAATAAAAGCAGTCCTAAACTCTGCTATATTTCACACTAAGCCTGTTCAACGAGCTTATGGCGCCGTGAACCTCTAATGGGGACCACCCATGCCGCTTAGGTGATCAGATCAAAGTTTTACCACATGCGGCTTCAAAACACGAGGATCCATATATATTTCATTAGCCCAATAAAGTACGCGGACTTCTACATATAATCAATACGGCACCCCACCAGGATTCGAACCCACGATCTTCTAATTGTGACCTGGGAACGCTACCTCTGGGCCACCAGGACAATAAAAGCACTCCTAGACTCTGCTATATTTCACACAAAGCCTGTTCAACGAGCTTATGGCGCTGTGAACCACTATAGGGAACCACCCGTGTCGATTAGGTGATCAGAGCAATGTTTTACCAAATCCGGCCTGGAAACACGAGGATCTATATATGTTTCATTAGCCCAATAAAGCACTCGGACTTCTACATAATTTCAACACCTCACCCCACCAGGATTTGAACCCACGAACTTAAAATTGTGACTGGGGAACGCTACCTGTGGGCCACCAGGACAATAAAAGCAGTCCTAGACTCTGCTATATTTCACACAAAGCCTGTTTAACGAGCTTATGGCGCCGTGAACCTCTAATGGGGACCACCCATGCCACTTAGGTGATCAGAACAACGTTTTACCAAATGCGGCTTCGAAACACAAGGATCCATATATATTTCATAGCCCAATAAAGCACGCGGACTTCTACATATAATCATCACCTCACCCCACCAGGATTTGAACCCACGATCTTATAATTGTGACCGGGGAACGCTACCTCTGGGCCACCAGGACAATAAAAGCACTCCTAGACTCTGCTATATTTCACACAAAGCCTGTTCAACGAGCTTATGGCGCTGTGAACCACTATAGGGAACCACCCGTGTCGATTAGGTGATCAGAGCAATATTTTACCAAATCCGGCCTGGAAACACGAGGATCTATATATGTTTCATTAGCCCAATAAAGCACGCGGACTTCTACATATAATGAACACCTCTCCCCACCAGGATTTTTACCCACGATCTTAGAATTGTGACCGGGGAACGCTACCTCTGGGCCATCAGGACACTAAAAGCAGTCCTAAACTCAACTATATTTCACACAAAGCCTGTTCAACGACCTTATGGCGCCATGAACCTCTAATGGGGACCACCTGTGCCGCTTAGGTGATCAGAGCAACGTTTTACCAGATCCGGCTTGGAAACACGAGGATCCATATATATTTCATTAGCCCAATAACGCACGCGGACTTCTACATATAATCAACGCCTCACCCCACCAGGATTTGCAGCCACGATCTTATAATTGTGACCGGGGAACACTACCTCTGGGCCACCAGGACAATAAAAGCAGTCCTAGACTCTGCTATATTTCACACAAAGCCTGTTCAACGAGCTTATGGCGCCGTAAACCTCTAATGGGGACCATCCGTGCTGCTTAGGTGATCAGAGCAACGTTTTACCAAATCCGACTTCGAAACACAAGGATCCATATATATTTCATTAGCCCAATAGAGCACGTGGACTTCTGCATATAATCAACACCTCACTCCACCAGGATTCGAACCCACGATCTTATAATTGTGACCGAGGAACGCTACCTATGAGCCACCAGGACACTATAAGCAGTCCTAGACTCTGATATATTTCACACAAATCCTGTTCAACGAGCTTATGGAGCTGTGAACCACTATAGGGGACCACCCGTGCCGCTTAGGTGATCAGAGCAACGTTTTATAGAATGCGGCTTCGAAACACGAGGATCCATATATATTTCATTAGCCCAATAAAGCATGCGGACTTCTACATATAATCAACACCTCACCCCACCAGGATTTAAACCCACGATATTATAATTGTGACCGGGGAACGCTACCTCTGGGCCACCAGGATAATAAAAGCAGTCCTAGTCTCTGTTATATTTCACACAAAGCCTGTTCAACGAGCTTATGGCGCCGTGAACCTCTAATGGGGACCACAAAAGCCGCTTAGGTGATCAGAGCAACGTTTTACCAAATCTGGATTCGAAACACGAGGATCCATATATATTTCATTAGCCCAATAAAGCACGCGGACTTCTACATATAATCAACACCTCACCCCACAAGGATTTAAATCCACGATCTTATAATTGTGACCGGGGAACGCTACCTCTGGGCCACCAGGATAATAAAAGCAGTCCTAGACTCTGATATATTTCACACAAAGCCTGTTTAACGAGCTTATGGTGCCGGGAACCTCTAATGGGGACCACCCGTGCCGCTTAGGTGATCAGAGCAACGTTTTACCAAATGCGGCTTCGAAACACGAGGATCCATATATATTTCATTACCCCAATAAAGCACGCGGACTTCTACATATAATCAACACCTCACCCTACCAGGATTTAAACCCACAATCTTATAATTGTGACCGGGGAACGCTACCTCTGAGCCACCAGGAAAATAAAAGCAGTCCTAGACTTTGCTATATTTCACACAAAGCCTGTTCAACGAGCTTATGGCGCCGTGAACCTCTAATGGGGACCACCCATGCCGCTTAGGTGATCAGAGCAACGTTTTACCAAATGCGGCTTCAAAACACGAGGATCCATATATATTTCATTTGACCAATAAAGCAAGCGGCTTCTACATATGATCAACACCTCCTCTCACCAGGATTCGAACCCACGATCTTCTAATTGTGACCGGGGAACGCTACCTCTGGGCCACCAGGACAATAAAAGCAGTCCTAGACTCTGCTATATTTCACAAAAAGCCTGTTCAACGAGCTTATGGCGCTGTGAACCTCTAATGGGGACCATCCGTGCCGCTTAGGTGATCAGAGCAACGTTTTACCAAATCCGGCTTCGAAACACAAGGATCCATATATATTTCCTTAGCCCAAAAGAGCACGCGGACTTCTACATATAATCAACACCTCACTCCACCAGGATTCGAACCCACGATCTTATAATTGTGACCGAGGAACGCTACCTATGGGCCACCAGGATACTATAAGCAGTCCTAGACTCTGTTATATTTCACACAAAGCCTGTTCAACGAAATTATGGCGCCATGAACCTCTAATGGGGACCACCCGTGCCACTTAGGTGATCAGAGCAACGTTTTACCAAATGCGGCTTCAAAACACGAGGATCCATATATATTTCATTAGCCCAATAAAGCACGCGGACTTCTACATATAATCAACGCCTCACCCCACCAGGATTTGAAGCCACGATCTTATAATTGTGACCGGGGAACACTACCTCTGGGCCACCAGGACAATAAAAGCAGTCCTAGACTCTGCTATATTTCACACAAAGCCTGTTCAACGAGGTTATGGCGCCGTAAACCTCTAATGGGGACCATCCGTGCCGCTTAGGTGATCAGAGCAACGTTTTATCAAATCCGGCTTAGAAACACAAGGATCCATATATATTTCATTATCCCAATAGAGCACGCGGACTTCTACATATAATAAACACCTCACTCCACCAGGATTCGAACCCACGATTTTATAATTGTGACCAAGGAATGCTACCTATGGGCCACCAGGACACTATAAGCAGTCCTAGACTCTGTTATATTTCACACAAAGCCTGTTCAACGAGCTTATGGCGCTGTGAACCACTATAGGGGACCACCCGTGCCGCTTAGGTGATCAGAGCAACGTTTTACCAAATGCGGCTTCGAAACACTAGGATCCATATATATTTCATTAGCCCAATAAAGCACGCGGACTTCTACATATAATCAACACCTCACCCCACCAGGATTTGAACCCACGATCTTATAATTGTGACCGGGGAACGCTACCTCTGGGCCACCAGGACAATAAAAGCAGTCCTAGACTCTACTATATATCAAACAAAGCCTGTTCAACGAGCTTATGGCACCGTAAAGCTCTAATGGGGACCACCCGTGACGCTTAGGTGATCAGAGCAACGTTTTACCAGATCCGGCTTCAAAACACGACGATCCATATATATTAAATTTCCCCAATAAAGCACGCGGCTTCTCCATATAATCAACACCTCACCCCACCAGGATTCGAACCCACGATCTTCTAATTGTGACCGGGGAACGCTACCTCTGGGCCACCAGGACAATAAAAGCAGTCCTAGACTCTGCTATATTTCACACAAAGCCTGTTCAACGAGCTTATGGCGCTGTGAACCTCTAATGGGGACCATCCGTGCCGCTTAGGTGATCAGAGCAACGTTTTACCAAATCCGACTTCGTAACACAAGGATCCATATATATTTCATTAGCCCAATAGAGCACGTGGACTTCTACATATAATCAACACCTCACTCCACCAGGATTCGAACCCACGATCATATAATTGTGACCGAGGAACGCTACCTATGGGCCACCAGGACACTATAAGCAGTCCTAGACTCTGATATATTTCACACAAATCCTGTTCAACGACCTTATGGCGCTGTGAACCACTATAGGGGACCACCCATGCCGCTTAGGTGATCAGAGCAACGTTTTATAGAATGCGGCTTCAAAACACGAGGATCCATATATATTTCATTAGCCCAATAAAGCACGCGGACTTCTACATATAGTCAACGCCTCACCCCACCAGGATTTGAAGCCACGATCTTATAATTGTGACCGGGGAAAACTACCTCTGGGCCACCAGGACAATAAAAGCAGTCCTAGACTCTGCTATATTTCACACAAAGCCTGTTCAACGCGCTTATGGCGCTGTGAACCTCTAATGGGGACCATCCGTGCCGCTTAGGTGATCAGAGCATCGTTTTACCAAATCCGACTTGGAAACACAAGGATCCATATATATTTCATTAGCCCAATAGAGCACGTGGACTTCTACATATAATCAACACCTCACTCCACCAGGATTCGAAACCACGATCTTATAATTGTGACCGAGGAACGCTAACTATGGGCCACCAGGACACTATAAGCAGTCTTAGACTCTGATATATTTCACACAAATCCTGTTCAATGAGCTTATGGCGCTGTGATCCACTATAGGGGACCACCCGTGCTGCTTAGGTGATCAGAGCAACGTTTTATAGAATGCGGCTTCAAAACACGAGGATCCATATATATTTCATTAGCCCAATAAAGCACGCGGACTTCTACACATAATCAACGCCTCACCCCACCAGGATTTGAAACCACTTTCTTATAATTGTGACCGGGGAACTCTACGTCTGGGCCACCAGGACAATAAAAGCAGTCCTAGTCTCTGCTATATTTCACACAAAGCCTGTTCAACGAGCTTATGGCGCCGTGAACCTCTAATGGGGACCACAAAAGCCGCTTAGGTGATCAGAGCAACTTTTTACCAAATCCGGCTTCGAAACACGAGGACCCACATATATTTCATTAACCCAATAAAGCACGCGGACTTCTACATATAATCAACACCTCACTTCACCAGGATTCGAACCCACGATCCTATAATTGTGACCGAGGAACGCTACCTATGGGCCACCAGGACAATAAAAGCAGTCCTAGACTCTGCTATATTTCACACAGCCTGTCTAACGTTTTATGGCGTCAGAACCAAAAGATAATGATTAAATGTTTGAAACACTAGGATCCATATATATTATTATCCCAATAGAGCACGCGGACTTTCATATAATCAACACCTCTACTCCACCAGGATTCGAACCCACGTGATCCTATAATTGTGACCAAGGAACGCTAATTTATGGGGGCCACCAGGACATCGCTATAAGCAGTCCTAGACTCTGTTATTTCACATAAAGCCTGTCTAACGAGCTTATGGCGCTGTGAACCAATAGGGGGGACCACCCAAAGCGTTTAGGCAGATCAGATAACGTTTTACTAAATGCGTTCGAAACACTAGGATCCAAATATATATTTTATTAGACCAATAAAGCACACGGACTTCTACATATAATCAACACCTCACCCCACCAGGATTCGAACCCACGATCTTATAATTGTGACCAAGGAACGCTACCTATGGGCCACCAGGACACTATAAGCAGTCCTAGACTCTGTTATATTTCACATAAAGCCTGTTCAACGAGCTTATGGCACCGTGTACCACTATAGGGGACCACCCGTGCCGCTTAGGTGATAAGAGCAACGTTTTACCAAATCCGGCTTGGAAACACGAGGATCCATATATATTTCATTAGCCCAATAATGCATGCGGACTTCTACATATAATCAACACTTCACCCCACCAGGATTTGAACCCGCGATCTTATAATTGTGACCGGGGAACGCTACCTCTGGGCAACCAGGACAATAAATGCAGTCCTAGACTCTACTATATTTCACACAAAGCCTGTTCAACGACCTTATGGTGCCATGAACCTCTAATGGGGACCACCGTACCGCTTAGGTGATCAGAGCAAGGTTTACCAAATCCGGCGTGGAAAGAAGAGGATCCATATATATTTCATTAGCCCAATAAAGCACGCGGACTTCTACATATAATCAATGCCTCACCCCACCAGGATTTGAAGCCACGAGCTTATAATTGTGACCGGGGAACGCTACTTCTGGGCCACCAGGACAATAAAAGCAGTCCTAGACTCTGCTATATTTCAAACAAAGCCTGTTCAACGAGCTTATGGCGCCGTGAACCTCTCATTGGGACCACCCGTGCCGCTTAGGTGATCAGAGCAACGTTTTTCCAAATGCGGCTTCGAAATACGAGAATCCATATATATTTCATTAGCCCAATAAAGCACGCGCGATCTCTACATATAATCAACACTCACCCCACCAGGATTTAAACCCACGACCTATAATTGTGACCGGGGAACGCTACCTCTGAGCCACCAGGAAAATAAAAGCAGTCCTAGACTTTGCTATATTTCACACAAAGCCTGTTCAACGAGCTTATGGCGCCGTGAACCTCTAATGGGGACCACCCATGCCGCTTAGGTGATCAGAGCAACATTTTACCAAATGCGGCTTCGAAACACGAGGATCCCTATATATTTCATTAGCCCAATAAAGCACGCGGACTTCTACATGTAATCAACGCCTCACTCCACCAGGATTCGAAACCACGATCTTAAAATTATGACCGAGGAATGCTACCTATGGGCCACCAGGACACTATAAGCAGTCCTAGACTCTGATATATTTCACACAAATCCTGTTCAACGAGCTTATGGCGCTGTGAACCACTGTAGGGGACCACCCGTGCCGCTTAGGTGATCAGAGCAACGTTTTATAGAATGCGGCTTCAAAACACGAGGATCCATATATATTTCATTAGCCCAATAAAGCACGCGGACTTCTACATATAATCAACGCCTCACCCCACCAGGATTTGAAGCCACGATCTTATAATTGTGACCGGGGAACACTACCTCTGGGCCACCAGGACAATAAAAGCAGTCTTAGACTCTGCTATATTTCACACAAAGCCTGTTCAACGAGCTTATGGCGCCGTAGACCTCTAATGGGGACCATCCGTGCCGCTTAGGTAATCAGAGCAACGATTTACCAAATCCGACTTCGAAACACAAGGATCCATATATATTTCATTAGCCCAATAGAGCAAGTGGACTTCTACATATAATCAACACCTCACTCCACCAGGATTCGAACCCTCGATCTTATAATTGTGACCGAGGAACGCTACCTATGGGCCACCAGGACACTATAAGCAGTCCTAGACTCTGCTATATTTCACACAAAGCCTGTTCAAAGAGCTTATGGCGCCGTGAACCTCTCATGGGGACCACCCGTGCCGCTTAGGTGATCAGAGCAACGTTTTATCAAATGCTGCTTCGAAACACGAGGATCCATATATATTTCATTAGCCCAATAAAGCACGCGGACTTCTACATATAATCAACACCTCAACCCACCATGATTTGAACCCACAATCTTATAATTGTGACCGGGGAACGCTACCTCTGGGCCACCAGGACAATAAAAGCAGTCCTAGACTCTTCTATATTGCACACAAAGCCTGTTTAACGAGCTAATGGCGCCGTGAACCTCTAATGGGGACCACCCGTGCCGCTTAGATGATCAGAGCAACGTTTTACCAAATGCGGCTTCGAAACACGAGGATCAATATATATTTCATTAGCCCAATAAAGCACGTGGACTTCTACATATAATCAACACCTCACCCCACCAGGATTCGAACCCACGATCTTTTAATTGTGACCGGGGAACGATACCTCTGGGCCACCAGGACAATAAAAGCAGTCCTAGACTCTGCTATATTTCACACAAAGCATCTTCAACGAGCTTATGGCGCTGTGAACCTCTAATGGGGACCATCCGTCCCGCTTAGGTGATCAGAGCAACTTTTTACCAAATCCGGCTTCGAAACACGAGGACCCACATATATTTCATTAACCCAATAAAGCACGCGGACTTCTACATATAATAAACACCTCACTTCACCAGGATTCGAACCGACGATCCTATAATTGTGACCGAGGAACGCTACCTATGGGCCACCAGGACAATAAAAGCAGTCCTAGACTCTGCTATATTTCACACAAAGTCTGTTCAACGCGCTATGGCGCCGTGAACTCTAATGGGACCACCCATGCCGCTTAGGTGATCAGGAGCAACGTTTACCAAAATGCGGCTTCAAACACGAGGATCCATATATATTTCATTTGCCCAATAAAGCAAGCGGCTTCTACATATGATCAACACCTCACCCCACCAGTATTCGAACCCACGATCTTATAATTGTGACCGGGGAACGCTACCTCTGGGCCACCAGGACAATAAAAGCAGTCCTAGACTCTACTATATTTCACACAAAGCCTGTTCAACGAGCTTATGGCGCCGTGAACCTCTCATGGGGACCATCCGTGCCACTTTGGTGATCAGAGCAACGTTTTACCAAATCCGGCTTCGAAACACGAGGACCCACATATATTTCATTAACCCAATAAAGCACGCGGACTTCTACATATAATCAACACCTCACCCCACCAGGATTCGAACCCACGATCTTTTTATTGTGACCGGGGAACGCTACCTCTGGGCAACCAGAACGATAAAAGCAGTCCTAGACTCTGCTATATTTCACACAAAGCCTGTTCAACGAGCTTATGGCGCTGTGAACCTCTAATGGGGACCATCCGTGCCACTTAGGTGATCACAGCAACGTTTTACCAAATCCGGCTTCGAAACACGAGGACCCACATATATTACATTAACCCAATAAAGCACGCGGACTTCTACATATAATCAACACCTCACTCCACCAGGATTCGAACCCACGATCTTATAATTGTGACTGAGGAACGCTACCTATGGGCCACCAGGACAATAAAAGAATTCCTAGACTCTGCTATATTTCACACAAATCCTGTTCAACGAGCTTATGGCGCCGTGAACCTCTAATGGGGACCACACGTGCCGCATATGTGATCAGAGCAACGTTTTACCAAATGCAGCTTCGAAACACGAGGATTCAAATATATTTCATTAGCCCAATAAAGCACTCGGACTTCTACATATAATCAACACCTCACCCCACCCGGATTCAAACACACGGTCTTATAATTGTGACCGGGGAACGATACCTCTTGGCCACCAGGACAATAAAAGCAGTCCTAGACTCTGCTATATTTCACACAAAGCCTGTTCAACGAGCTTATGGCGCCGTGAACCTCTAATGGGGACCACCCGTGCCGCTTAGGTGATCAGAGCAACGCTTTACCAAATGCAGCTTCAAAACACGAGGATCCATATATATTTCATTTGCCCAATAAAGCACGCGGCTTCTACATATAATCAACACGTCACCCCACCAGGATTCGAACCCACGATCTTCTAATTGTGACCGGGGAACGCTACCTCTGGGCCACCAGGACAATAAAAGCAGTCCTAGACTCTGCTATATTTCACACAAAGCCTGTTCAACGAGCTTATGGTGCTGTGAACCTCTAATGGGGACCAACCGTGCCGCTTAGGTGATCAGAGCAACGTTTTACCAAATCCGGCTTAGAAACACAAGGATCCATATATATTTCATTATCCCAATAGAGCACGCGGAGTTCTACATATAATCAACACCTCACTCCACTAAGATTCGAACCCACTATCATATAATTGTGACCGAGGAACGCTACCTATGGGCCACCAGGACACTATAAGCAGTCCTAGACTCTGTTATATTTCACACAAAGCCTGTTCAACGAGCTTATGGCGCTGTGAACCACTATAGGGGACCACCCGTGCCGCTTAGGTGATCAGAGCAACGTTTTACAAAATCCGGCTTAGAAACACTAGGATCCATATATATTTCATTAGCCCAATAAAGCACGCGGACTTCTACATATAATCAACACCTCACACCACCAGGATTTGAACCCATGATCTTATAATTGTGACCGGGGAACGCTACCTCTGGGCCACCAGGACAATAAAAGCAGTCCTAGACTCTGCTATAATTCACACAAAGCCTGTTCAACGAGCTTATGGCGCTGAGAACCTCTAATAAGGACCATCCGTGCCGCTTAGTTGATCAATGCAACTTTTTACCAAATCCGGCTTCGATACACGAGGATCCATATATATTTCATTAGCCCAATAAAGCACGCGGACTTCTACATATAATCAACACCTCACCCCACTAGGATTCAAACCCACGCTCTTATAATTGTGACCGAGGAACGCTACCTATGGGCCACCAGGACACTATACGCAGTCCTAGACTCTGTTATATTTCACATATAGCCTGTTCAACGAGCTTATGGCACCGTGAACCACTATTGGGGACCACCCGTGCCGCTTAGGTGATAAGAGCAACGTTTTACCAAATCCGGCTTGGAAACACGAGGATCCATATATATTTCATTAGCCCAATAAAGAACTCGGGCTACTACATATAATCAACACCTCACCCCACCAGGATTCAAACCCATGATCTTATATTTGTGACCGGGGTATGCTACCTCTGGGCCACCAAGACAATAAAAGCAGTCCTAGACTCTACTATATTTCACACAAAGCCTGTTCAACGAGCTTATGGCGCTGTGAACCACTATAGAAGACCACCCATGCCGCGTAGGTGATCAGAGCAACGTTTTACCAAATGCGGCTTCGAAACACAAGGATCCATATATATTTCATTAGCCCAATAAAGCACGCGGACTTCTACATATAATCAACGCCTCACCCCACCAGGATTTGAAGCCACGATCTTATAATTGTGACCGGGGAACGCTGCCTCTGGGCCACCAGGACAATAAAAGCAGTCCTAGACTCTGCCATATTTCACACAAAGCCTGTTTAACGAGCTTATGGCGCCGTGAACCTCTAATGGGGACCACCCGTGCCGCTTAGGTGATCAGAGCAACGTTTTACCAAATGCGGCTTCGAAACACGAGGATCCATATATATTTCTTTTGCCCAATAAAGCAAGCGGCTTCACGCGGTCTTCCCTCACCCCACTGGTATTCCAGACCCACGATCTTCCTAATTGTGACCGAGACACCTCTGGTACAGGACAAAACAGTCCCTAGACTCTGCTATATTTCACAAAAGCCTGTTCAACGAGCTTATGGCGCTGTGAGACCTCTAATGGGGACCATCCGTGCCCTTGGGTGATCAGAGCAACGTTTTACAGAATATCCCGACTTCAAAACTTTCAAGGATCACTGTTTTCGTGGCCCCATGGAAACCTTGGCGGCCTTCACCACATATAATCAACACCTCACCCCACCAGGATTTGAACCCACGATCTTATAATTGTGACGGGGAACGCTACTTATGGGCCACCAGGACACTATAAGCAGTCCTAGACTCTGTTATACTTCACACAAAGCCTGTTCAGCGAGCTTATGGCGCCGTAAACCACTATAGGGGACCACCCGTGCCGCTTAGGTGATCAGAGCAAAGTTTTACCAAATCCGGCTTGGAAACTCGAGGATCCATATATATTTCATTAGCCCAATAAAGCACGCGGACTTCTACATATAATCAGCACCTCACTCACCAGGTTGAACCACGATGCTTTATAGACTGCTTGTGACCAGGGCAACACCTATGGACCACCAAGGACACCATAAACCCCAGTCTAGACTCTGATATATTTCACCTGAGAAGCCTGTTCAACTTGAAGCTTATGGCGCCATGAGCCTCTAATGGGACGCCCGTGCCATGAACATGATCAAAACGAGCATTTTACCAAATGCGACTTCAAAACCACGAGGGATCCATATATATATTTCATTAGCCCAATAAAGGCAGTTTCTACATATAATCAACACCTCACACACCAGGATTCCAGACCCACGATCTTCTAATTGTGACCGGGGAACGATACCTCTGGGCCACCAGGACATTAAAAGCAGTCCTAGACTCTGCTATATTTCACACAAAGCCTGTTCAACGAGCTTATGGCGCTGTGAACCTCAAATGGGGACCATCTGTCCCGCTTAGGTGATCAGAGCAACGTTTTACCAAATCCGGCTTCGAAACACAAGGATCCATATATATTTCATTAGCCCAAAAGAGCACGCGGACTTCTACATATATTCAACACCTCACTCCACCAGGATTCGAACCCACGATCTTATAATTGTGACCGAGGAACGCTACCTATGGGCCACCAGGATACTATAAGCAGTCCAAGACTCTGTAATATTTCACACAAAACCTGTTCAACGAAACTATAGCGCCATGAACCTCTAATGGGGACCACCCATGCCGCTTAGGTGATTAGAGCAACGTTTTACCATATCCGGCTTGAAACACGAGGATCCATATATATTTCATTAGCCCAATAATGCACTCGGACTTCTACATATAATCAACACCTCACCCCACCAGGATTCAAACCCACAATCTTATAATTGTGACTAATACTACCTCTAGGCCACCACGGACAATAAAAAGCAGTCCTAGACTCTACTATATTTCACACAAAGACTGTTGAACGACCTTATGGCGCCATGAACCTCTAATGGAGACCACCCGTGCCGCTTAGGTGATCAGAGCAACCTTTTACCAAATCCGGCTTGGAAACACGAGGATCCATATATATTTCATTAGCCCAATAAATCACTTGGACTTCTACATATAATCAACACCTCACTCTACCAGGATTCAAACCCACGATCTTATAATTGTGACCGGGATATGCTACCTCTGGGCCACCAGGACAATAAAAGCAGTCCTAGACTCTACTATATTTCACACAAAGCCTGTTCAACGACCTTATGGCGCCATGAACCTCTAATGGGGACCACCCGTGCCGCTTAGGTGATCAGAGCAACGTTTTACCAAATGTGGCTTCGAAACACGAGGATCCATATATATTTCATTAGCCCAATAAAGCACGCGGACTTCTACACATAATTAACACCTCACCCTACCAGGATTTAAACCCACAATCTTATAATTGTGACCGGGGAACGCTACCTCTGGGCCACCAGGAAAATAAAAGCAGTCCTAGACTCTGCTATATTTCACACAAAGCTTGTTCAACGCGCTTATGGCGCCGTGAACCTCTAATGGGGACCACCCGTGCCGCTTAGGTGATCAGAGCAGCGTTTTACCAAATGCGGCATCAAAACACGAGGATCCATATATATTTCATTTGCCCAAAAAAACAGGCGGACTTCTAAATATAATCAACACCTCACCCCACCAGGATTCGAACCCACGATCTTCTAATTGTGACCGGGGAACGCTACCTCTGGGCCACCAGGACAATAAAAGCAGTCCTAGACTCTGCTATATTTCACAAAAAGCCTGTTCAACGAGCTTATGGCGCTGTGAACCTCTAATGGGGACCATCCGTGCCGCTTAGGTGATCAGAGCAGCGTTTTACCAAACCCTGCTTCGAAACACAAGGATCCATATATATTTCATTAGCCCAATAGAGCACGCGGCCTTCTACATATAATCAACACCTCACTCCACCAGGATTCGAACCCACGATCTTATAATTGTGACCGGGGAACGCTACCTCTGGGCCACCAGGACAATAAAAGCAGTCCTAGACTCTACTATATTTCACACAAAGCCTGTTCAACGAGCTTATGGCGCCGTGAACCTCTCATGGGGACCATCCGTGCCACTTAGGCGATCAGAGCAACGTTTTACCAAATCTGGCTTCGAAACACGAGGACCCACATATATATCATTAACCCAATAAAGCACGCGGACTTCTACATATAATCAACACCTCACCCCACCAGGATTCGAACCCACGATCTTTTTATTGTGACCGGGGAACGCTAACTCTGGGCAACCAGGACGATAAAAGCAGTCCTAGACTCTGTTATATTTCACACAAAGCCTGTTCAACGAGCTTATGGCGCTGTGATCCTCTAATGGGGACCATCCGTGCCACTTAGGTGATCAGAGCAACGTTTTACCAAATCCGGCTACGAAACACGAGGACCCACATATATTACATTAACCCAATAAAGCACGCGGACTTCTACATATAATCAACACCTCACTCCACCAGGATTCGAACCCACGATCTTATAATTGTGACTGAGGAACGCTACCTATGGGCCACCAGGACAATAAAAGAATTCCTAGACTCTGCTATATTTCACACAAATCCTGTTCAACGAGCTTATGGCGCCGTGAACCTCTAATGGGGACCACACGTGCCGCTTATGTGATCAGAGCAACGTCTTACCAAATGCAGCTTCGAAACACGAGGATTCAAATATATTTCATTCGCCCAATAAAGCACTCGGACTTCTACATATAATCAACATCTCACCCCACCCGGATTCAAACCCACGGTCTTATAATTGTGACCGGGGAACGATACCTCTTGGCCACCAGGACAATAAAAGCAGTCCTAGACTCTGCTATATTTCACACAAAGCCTGTTCAACGAGCTTATGGCGCCGTGAACCTCTAATGGGGACCACCCGTGCCGCTTAGGTGATCAGAGCAACGCTTTACCAAATGCAGCTTCAAAACACGAGGATCCATATATATTTCATTTGCCCAATAAAGCACGCAGCTTCTACATATAATCAACACGTCACCCCACCAGGATTCGAACCCACGATCTTCTAATTGTGACCGGGGAACGCTACCTCTGGGCCACCAGGACAATAAAAGCAGTCCTAGACTCTGCTATATTTCACACAAAGCCTGTTCAACGAGCTTATGGCGCTGTGAACCACTATAGGGGACCACCCGTGCCGCTTAGGTGATCAGAGCAACGTTTTACAAAATGCGGCTTCGAAACCCAAGGATCCATATATATTTCATTATCCCAATAGAGCACGCGGAGTTCTACATATAATCAACACCTCACTCCACTAGGATTCGAACCCACTATCTTATAATTGTGACCGAGGAACGCTACCTATGGGCCACCAGGACACTATAAGCAGTCCTAGACTCTGTTATATTTCACACAAAGCCTGTTCAACGAGCTTATGGCGCTGTGAACCACTATAGGGGACCACCCGTGCCGCTTAGGTGATCAGAGCAACGTTTTACAAAATGCGGCTTCGAAACACTAGGATCCAGATATATTTCATTAGCCCAATAAAGCACGCGGACTTCTACATATAATCAACACCTCACACCACCAGGATTTGAACCCATGATCTTATAATTGTGACCGGGGAACGCTACCTCTGGGCCACCAGGACAATAAAATCAGTCCTAGACTCTGCTATATTTCACACAAAGCCTGTTCAACGAGCTTATGGCGCTGAGAACCTCTAATGGGGACCATCCGTGCCGCTTAGGTGATCAATGCAACGTTTTACCAAATCCGGCTTCGATACACGAGGATCCATATATATTTCATTAGCCCAATAAAGCACGCGGACTTTTACACATAATCAACACCTCACCCCACCAGGA
>NW_024755452.1:0-12112 GCF_018991925.1 Homarus americanus
GTGCTCCTCTAACACTCCCAGGTACACCTCAGACACTCCCAGGTACACCTCTGAGACTCCCAGTACTCCTCTGACACTCCCTGGTACACCTCTGACACTCCCAGATACTCCTCTGATACTCCCTGGTACACCTCTGACACTCCCAGGTATACCTCTTACACTCCCTGGTTCTCCACTGACACGCCCAGGTACACCTCAGACACTCCCAGGTACACCTCTGACTCCCCTAGGTACACCTGATACTCGCAGGGACACCTCTCACACTCCAGGTACTCCTCTGACACTCCAGGTACACCTCTGACACTCACAGGTACACATCTGACACTCCCAGGTACACCCCTGACACTCTCAGGAACACCTCCGACACACCCAGGTACACCTCTGCCACTCCCAGGTACACCTCTGACACTCCCTGGTACACCTATGACACTCCCAGATACTCCTCTGATACTCCCTGGTACACCTCAGACACTCCCGGGTACACCTCAGGCACTACCAGGTACACCTCTGACACTCCCAAGTACACCCCTGACACTCCCAGGGACTCGCCTGACACTCCCAGGTACTCCTCTGACACTCCCAGGTACATCTCTGACACTCACAGGTACACCTCTGTCACTCCCAGGTACTCCTGACACTCCCTGGTACACACCTGACACTCCCAGGTACACCTCATACACTCCCAGGTACACCTCAGACATTCCCAGGTACACCTCTGACACTCCCAGGTACTCCTCTGACACTCCCTGGTACACCTCTGACACTCCCAGATACTCCTCTGACACTCCCAGGTACACCTCAGACACTCCCAGGTACACCTCTGACTCTCCCAAGTACACCCCTGATACTCTCAGGGACTCCTCTCACACTCCCAGGTACTCCTCTCACACTCCCAGGTACACCTCTGACACTCACAGGTACACATCTGACACTCCCAGGTACACCCCTGACACTCTCAGGAACACCTACACACCCAGGTACACCTCTGACACTCCCAGGTACACCTCTGACACTCCCTGGTGCACCTCTGACACTCCCAGATACTCCTCTGATACTCCCTGGTAAACCTCAGACACTCCCGTGTACACCTCAGACACTCCTAGGTACACCTCTGACACTCCCAAGTACACCCCTGACACTCCCAGGGACTCGCCTGACACTCCCAGGTACTCCTCTGACACTCCCAGGTACACCTCTGACACTCCCAGGTACACCTCTGACACTCACAGGTACACATTTGACACTCCCAGGTACACCCCTGACACTCTCAGGAACACCTCCGACACACCCTGGTACACCTCTGACACTCCCAGGTACACCTCTGACACTCCCTGGTACACCTCTGGCACTCCAAGATACTCCTCTGATACCCCCTGGTACACCTCAGACACTCCCGGGTACACCTCAGACACTCCAGGTACACACCTCCTGACACTCCCCAAAGTACACCCCTGGCCTCCCGGGACTCTCTGAAGCCTCCCAGGTACTCCTGACACTCCAGGTACTCCTCTGAGCACTCCCAGGTACCCCTATAAACTCTCAAGAACACCTCCGACACTCTCCAGGTGCACCTTTGACACTCCCAGGTACCTGACACTCCCAGGTACACCTTAGACACTCCCAGGTACACCTCTGACACTCCCAGTTACACCTCCGTCACTTCCAGTTACACCCCTGTCACTCCCAGGTACACTCCTGACACTCCCAGGTACACCTGTGAAACTCCCAGGTACACCTCTGACACTCCCAGGTACACCTCCGATACTCCCAGGTACACCTCTGACACTCCCAGGTACTCCTCTGACACTCCCTGGTACACCTCTGACACTCCTAGGTACACCTCTGACACTCCCTGGTAGACCCCTGACACTCCCAGTGTATGTATATCGTATGTATATTATGTATGCTGGATTATGTATTATGTATGTATATTATGTATGTGCTCCATTTATATTTATTCAGCCTAGCTAGCAGCGTGTGGCAATGTTATTACCATATCCCACATGCTTAATTAATGTGCCTGGCGACGTATGGAAGCTGATAATGTATCACTTGCCATACGTCGTCTATGGTAGTTGACCAGGACCTTAGCTAGGGAGCAGTGCTATCCACCTCTGTGTACATACTCTTATCCAGTAAACCGAACCTACAAAACTATACAGGTGTTTGTGTTCTCTCCTGTATATAGAACTTATTACCCAGAACATCTAACATGGCGCAGTGCGTAGTTTTACTGGATTATTACGAGTGATTAGTGCAAGTTTGTGGAAAGCCGGCTGATGGATCCCCGCCTTGGGTCAACCCCGCGTCATCCCTCGAAGAATTTCGCAACTTTGAGCAGTGTCAGTGACAGTGATTTTCTGTGAAGTGTTTAGTGCATTGTGTGTTTCGTGCCATTCATGTGTGACCTTGTTCGAACGGATTTCCAAGGTATACGGCATGTTCTGGGCATTTGTGGGGTGTAGAGCTCAGCGCACCCTCCTCTGACCGTTTACAGAGAGCGACTGAGCTACTCCTATCTCCACCCCCCTCCCTCACAGCGCCGCCTCCACCCCCCTCCCTCACAGCTGGGGCGAGACGCTCTGCCTGCCTGGGACACACACACATACATGTACTAACACTTGCTGACCGCGCGGTTCTTATATATATTTTATATATATAACCTACTTATCTGTGTATTTAATTAAATTTTTTTTGTCTGAAATCTTGTTGATACGACGGGCTGACCGGTCAACACTGATTTAAGACACAGTACACAGATAAAGTAGTTATGTCTCATGCCTTACGTAGCCGTGGACCCAGCGCCTGGATGAGTCAAGCGGATGATAGTCCCCCAGAGATGGATGACCAGGCCGGCCCAGCTCCCACAACATCGCGCAGCCCTTCACCTCAACATTCAGCGTTATCTCCAGAGATAATTGCCTTAATGAAGTTTATGAGAGATGAGAGACGCGAGGATGAAGCTCACAGACGTTTGGCGGATGAGCACAGAAGGCAAGCAGAGGCAGAACGAGACCACCAACGGAGAATGGAAGACAGTGCACGGTTTGAAGCCTTGATATCTCGCCTCACTGTTAACCAAGCCCCTGGCTCTAACACTGCCTCGGTACTGAATGGTTCAGATACCTCATCCATGCTTCCTTCACGCCCCCCAGCCCCACCTAAAGCAGCAGCTCAAACGCCGCCCATCTTGGAGCCTGATGTAAATTTCCAGACTTTTCGCGAATGGCGGCGGCGGTGGGCTGATTATGCTACAATGGTGGATCTCCAGAGTTTGTCACAGCCTAAACAACTCATCCAGCTGCGTATGTGCCTGTCCTTGGAAGTTCAGCGTGTCTTAGAACATACGTTGCAGGTACCCCCAACCTCTTCGCTGTCTGTAGAGGAGGTACTGGACGTTCTACAACGGCACATCAAAGGACAGCAGAATGAAGCTCTGCGCAGGAGGGAATTGTTTAGCTGCAGACAGATGGAGGGTGAGTCTTTTGACGCTTTTTATGTACGTCTTAAGAGAGCCTCGGAAGAGGTAGATATATGTTTAGGCCACCACCAGCAGTGCGAGGAGACCCAGTTGAAGCAGGTGATCCTGATGGGTGTTAAGGACGAGGAACTTGTCCAACGCCTCACCTCCCTCGACTCTTCCTCTTCTCTTCAGGATGTGTTGACGATATGTCGCTCCTATGAGGCTGCCAGGTGTGCCACCTCTGCCATCCGAGCTCCCCCTACAGCTGTACGCGCTGTTTCCCGGTACAAGAAGGACAAGAAGTCTGCTCCTACGCCTTCGCCCACCACGTCCACGCCCGGTTCATTTTGCAACAACTGTGGTAAGCAGCACGGAACACAGGTATGTCCAGCTGCTCAGTCTACCTGCAACAGTTGTGACCGTATGGGCCACTGGTCGCTCACAGTGCGGTGCCCAGCTAAGTACGTACAGTGCAATGTGTGCGGTCGTCTGGGCCACTATGACAAGTGTTGCCCTACCCACGAACCCAAGGGACAGCGTCGGCGGAAGCTTCGGCGCCCTTCTACCAGTGAGGGCCGCCCACAGTCGCCAAATCAGAGGCACGACGACCCTGGACAAAGCCCGACCCATTTTAGGAGGGTGTACTCCTCGCATCCCAGGACCAAAGTCCCCCAGTACATCAGCGTCATCGTGACCTACGGCGGTGTGTCATCCCGTCTTCAGATGTTGCCCGACACCGGCGCTGATGCTACAGTCATCGGTCCCCAGCATTTGCGATGCTTGGGGCTCTCTCCAAGCGATCTAGGACCGCCTCCCGAGGACCTCTGCGTCACGGCAGATGGTTCACAGATGGCCCCAGCCCTGGGTTCACTCTATGCACATGTCACCTTTGGCAACAGGTCGTGTCAGGCCTGGATTGACGTGCATAATGGTGTCCCGACTCCCTTGCTGTCCTACAGACATTGTCAAGAGTTGGCCATCATCTCCCAGGACTTCCCAACACCGATTCTCGAGGTAAATTACGCCAACAGGGTGCATGAAGGGAGCAGCAACTACCCTGCTGCCGCCCTACCCCTACCTCTGGCCAGTGACACCTCTCCTTCGGTAGTTGTCCCTGCTGCATCACGTCCCCACGCCTTGGCTCGCCTTCACGACAGTCACCGTGGAGCTGAGGCCACCAAACGACGTGCACGACAGACTGTGTTCCGGCCTGGCATCGACCCCGACATCTCCAATGCTGTCCAGGTGTGTAAGCCCCGCCACGTATTACAACCCAGCCAGCAGCAGGTACCCTTCATGAGTGACGACAACCCCACCCGCCCCTTTGAGTCTGTGTCGGCCGACTTTTTCTGTGTGTCAGGAAAGTCCTTCCTGGTTATCGTCGACCGTCTCTCTGGTTGGCCGGTTGTCATCAAGGGCGGTAATGACACGACGTCTGCCGCCACCATCAGCAAGTTCCGCCACTACTTCCGTGACGTGGGCGTTCCTGTACGCCTGCGAACCGACGGAGGGCCTCAGTTCACAAGCCGGGACTTTGCTGCGTTCCTTGACCGATGGGGAGTCCGGCATGTGTTGTCATCGCCCCATTACCCGCAGTCCAACGGCCACGCTGAGGCTGCTGTCAAATCCCTGAAGCACCTCATCCTTAAGGTGGCCCCTTCTGGGAACATTGACTGCGAGGCCTTCGACCGGGGTCTTCTTGAACTCCGCAACACACCTAACTACACCGGACGCTCCCCTGCCCAGGTCTTGTATGGACGCCCCCTTCGTTCTTGTGTCCCTGCTCACCCTCAATCCTTCTCCAAGGAGTGGCAGGCTAAGACAGAGGATTGTGATCGCCGAGCCGCCGAACGTGTTCAGGACGTCGTCGCCCGCTACAACGACCACGCCCGTTCTCTCCCCAGGTTGAGTGTCGGTACCCAAGTCCGTGTTCAGGACCCGACCTCCCTACGTTGGGACAAAGTAGGCGTAGTCATGGGTCTCGGCAGGTCACGGGACTACCAGGTGCGGTTACCCAGTGGTCGCGTGTGGTGGAGGAACCGCCGTTTTCTCCGCCCCGTAACACTGCCTTCTGCTGGCCCCGCCACCAGTGTTGAGTCCCACACCCTTCCCAGTGATGAAGTCCCTCGACGCTCAGAACGGATCCAGAAGAAGAGGTCCGCTCAAGACTTTGCTATGAGCGTATAGGGGGGAGGGAGGTGTATGTATATTATGTATGCTGGATTATGTATTATGTATGTATATTATGTATGTGCTCCATTTATATTTATTCAGCCTAGCTAGCAGCGTGTGGCAATGTTATTACCATATCCCACATGCTTAATTAATGTGCCTGGCGACGTATGGAAGCTGCTAATGTATCACTTGCCATACGTCGTCTATGGTAGTTGACCAGGACCTTAGCTAGGGAGCAGTGCTATCCACCTCTGTGTACATACTCTTATCCAGTAAACCGAACCTACAAAACTATACAGGTGTTTGTGTTCTCTCCTGTATATAGAACTTATTACCCAGAACATCTAACACCCAGGTACATTTCTGACACTCTCAGGTACACCTCTGACACTCCCAGGTACGCCTCCGACACTCCCAGGTACATCTCCGACACTCCCAGGTAAACCTCCGATACTCCCAGGTACACCTCTGATATTCCCAGGTACACCTCTGAAACTCCTAGGTACTCCTCTGACACTCCCTGTTACACCTCTAACACTCCCAGGTACACCTCTTACACTTCCTGGTTCTCCGCTGACACTCCCAGGTACACCTCAGACACTCCCCGGTACACCTCAGACACTGCCAGATACTCCTCTGACACTCCCAGGTACTCCTCTGACACTCCCAGGTACACCTCTGACATTCCCAGGTACACCTCTGACACTCCCAGTTACACCTCCTTCACTTCCAGTTACACCTGACACTCCCAGGTACACCCCTGACACTCCCAGGTGGCCACCTCCGACACTTCAGGATACACCTCTGACACCCCAGGTACACACCTCTGACACTCCCAGGTACACCTCCTGACACTCCCAGGTACACTCTTACACTCCCAGGCACACCTCTGACACTCCCAGGTACACCCCTGACACTCCCAGGTACTCCTCTAACACTCCCAGGTACTCCTCTGACACTCCCAGGTAAACCTCTGACATTCCCAGGTACACCTGTGACATTCCCAGTTACACCTCCGTCACTTCCAGTTACACCCCTGACACTCCCAGGTACACCCCTGACACTCCCAGGTACACCTCTGATACGCCCAGGTACACCTCTGACACTCCCAGGTACACCTCCGATACTCCCAGGTACACCTCTGACACTCCCAGGTACTCCTCTGACACTCCCTGGTTCACCTCTGACCGTCCCAGGTACACATCTGAGACTCTCTAGTACACCTCTGATACTCCCAGGTACACATCTGACACTCTCAGGTACGCCTCTGACACTCCCAGGTACGCCTCCGACACTTCCAGGTACATCTCCGACACTCCCAGGTAAACCTCCGATACTCCCAGGTACACCTCTGACATTCCCAGGTACACCTCTGACACTCTTAGGTACTCCTCTGACACTCCCAGGTACACCTCCTACACTTCCTGGTTCTCCCCTGACACTCCCAGGTACACCTCAGACACTCCCAGTTACACCTCAGACACTCCCAGGTACACCTTAGACACTCCCAGCACAATTTCACACTCCCAGGTACACCTCCTGACACTCCCAGGCCACCCTGACACTGCCAGGTACCTCTGACACTCCCAGGTACTCCTCTGACACTCCCAGGCACACGTCTGACATTCCCAGGTACACCACTGACACTCCCAGTTACACCTCCGTCACTTCCAGTTACACCCCTGACACTCCCAGGTACACCCCTGACTCTCCCAGGTACACCTCTGATACTCCCAGGTACACCTCTGACACTCACAGTAACACCTCCGTCACTTCCAGTTACACCCCTGACACTCCCAGGTATACCTCTGACACTCCCAGGTACACCTCTGATACTCCCAGGTACACCCCTGACACTCCCAGGTACACCTCTGATACTCCCAGGTACACCTCAGACACTCCCAGGTACACCTCTCACACTCCCAGGTACTCCTGTGACTCTCCCAGTTACACCTCAGACACTCCCAGGTACACCTCAGACACCCCAGGTACACCTCAGACACTCCCAGGTACACCTCAGACACCCCAGGTACACCTCTGATGCTCCCAGCACCTTGAGACACTCCTTGCAAACCTGAGACACTCCTAGGTACACCCTTGACACTCCCAGGTACACCTCTGACACTCCCAGGTACTCCTCAGACACTCCCTGGTACAGCCCTGTCACTCCCAGGTACACCTTTGACACTCCCAGGTACTCCACTGATACTCCCAGGTACACCTCTGACACTCCCAGGTACACCTCTGACACTCCCAGGTATACCTCTGACACTCCCAGGTACACCTTTGACACTCCCTGGTACACCACTGACGCTCCCAAGTACACCTCTTACACTCCCTGGTTCTCCTCTGACACTCCCAGGCTACACCTCAGACACTCCCAGGTACACCTAAGACACTCCCAGGTATACCTCTGTCACTCCCAGGTACTCCTGACACTCTCTGGTACACACCTGACACTGCCAGGTACACCTCATACACTCCCACGTACACCTCAGACACTCCCAGGTACCCCTCTGACACTCCCAGGTACTCCTCTGACACTCCCTGGTACACCTCTGACACTCCCAGATACTCCTCTCATACTCCTTGGTACACCTCTGACACTCCCAGGTACACCTCTTACACTCCCTGGTTCCTCCTCTTACACTCCCAGGCACACTTCAGACACCCCAGGTACACCCTGACACTCCCAGGCACACCCTCTGTCACCCAAGTACACCCCTGACACCTCAGGACCTCTGACACTCCCCAGGTACTCCCTCTGACACTTCCAGGTACACCCTCTGACACTCCCAGGTACACATCTGACACTCCCAGGTACACCCCTGACACTCTCAGGAACACCTCCGACACTCCCAGGTACACCTCTGACACTCCCAGGTACACCTCTGACACTCCCTGGTGCACCTCTGACACTCCCAGATACTCCTCTGATACTCCATGATACACCTCAGACACTCCCGGGTACACCTCTGACACTCCCAGGTACACCTCTTACACTTCCTGGTTCTCCCTTGACACGCACAGGTACACCTCAGACACTCCCAGGTACACCTCAGACAATCCCAGGCACACCTCTGACACTCCCAGGTACACCTCTGACACTCACAGGTACACCCTTGACACTGCCAGGTACTACTCTGACACTCCCAGGTACTCCTCTTACACTCCCAGGTACACGTCTGACATTCCCAGGTACACCACTGACACTCCCAGTTACACCTCCGTCACTTCCAGTTACACCCCTGACACTCCCAGGTACACCCCTGACTCTCCCAGGTACACCTCTGATACTCCCAGGTACACCTCTGACACTCACAGTAACACCTCCGTCACTTCCAGTTACACCCCTGACACTCCCAGGTATACCTCTGACACTCCCAGGTACACCTCTGATACTCCCAGGTACACCCCTGACACTCCCAGGTACACCTCTGATACTCCCAGGTACACCTCAGACACTCCCAGGTACACCTCTCACACTCCCAGGTACTCCTGTGACTCTCCCAGTTACACCTCAGACACTCCCAGGTACACCTCAGACACTCCCAGGTACACCTCAGACACTCCCAGGTACACCCCTGACACTATCCGGAACACCTCTGGTACTCCCGTTGCCTCTGGCCTCCCAGGTACACCTCCGACACTCCCAGGGTACCTGGCCTCCCAGGGTACCTCCTGAGTGCTCAGGTACCTCAGACCTCCCAAGGTACACCTCTCACCTCCCATGCCCTCTCACCTCCAGGTGCTCCTGTGACTCTCCCAGTTACCTCAGACACTCCCAGGTACACCTCAGACACTCCAGGTGCCTCCTCAGACCTCCCAGGCACCCCTCAGACACTCCCAGGTACACCTCTGATACTCCCAGGTACACCTGAGACACTCCCAGGTAAACGTGAGACACTCCTAGGTACACCCCTGACACTCCCAGGGACACCTCTGACACTCCCAGGTACTCCTCAGACACTCCCTGGTACACCCTTGACACTCCCAGGTACACCTATGACACTCCCAGGTACTCCACTGATACTCCCAGGTACACCTCTGACACACCCAGGTACACCTTTGACACTCCCTGGTACACCACTGACACTCCCAGGTACACCTCTTACACTCCCTGGTTCTCCTCTGACACCTCCAAGGTACACCTCAGACACTCCCAGGTACACTTTTGACACTTCCTGGTACACCACTGACACTCCCAGGAACACCTCTGACACTCCCAGGTACATCTCTGACACTCACAGGTATACCTCTGTCACTCCCAGGTACTCCTAACACTCCCTGGTACACACCTGATACTGCCAGGTACACCTCATACACTCCCAGGTACACCTCAGACACTCCCATGTACACCTCTGACACTCCCAGGTACTCCTCTGACACTCCCTGGTACATCTCTGACACTCCCAGATACTCCTCTCATACTCCCTGGTATACCTCTGACACTCCCAGGTACACCTCTTACACTCCCTGGTTCTCCTCTGACACTCCCAGGTACACCTCAGACACTCCCAGGTACACCTCAGACACTCCCAGGTACACCTCTGTCGCTCCCAAGTACACCCCTGACACTCTCAGGGACTCCTCTGACACTCCCAGGTACTCCTCTGACACTCCCAGGTACACCTCTGACACTCCTAGGTACACATCTGACACTCCCAGGTACACCCCTGACACTCTCAGGAACACCTCCGACACTCCCAGGTACACCTCTGACACTCCCAGGTACACCTCTGACACTCCCTGGTACACCTCTGACACTCCCAGATACTCCTCTGATACTCCATTAGGGTGTGTCATAGGAGGGAAGATCAGCTAAAACTAATGGCCCATCACTTTTTTGGTAGATTTTAGTGTATATAAATAGAAAATAATTTCAGTTTCAATATTTTGCAACCTTTTGCTAGGTAAATTTTAGCGTGAAATTTATCGAAAACCTAACGTACAGCTGCATTAGTGCATTACAATTAAATAGTGAACATTGCTTTCTGATTTCATTCTTTAACAACCCAACTAACCATATTTGTTTTCTGTTTCAGATTCTGATGCATTTATAAGTTGATAATATTTGCGATGGCTGCTTGTGTCAGGACGAGGAACCAAAAATCCAGCCATCTCAGTCACTATCTTCACCTCTGCACTCCCAAGTGCACGTCAGACACACCCAGGTACACCTCAGACACTCCCAGGTTCACCTCAGACACTCCCAGGTGCACCTCCGACACTCCCAAGTTACACCTTTGACACTCCCACGTGCACCTCTGGCACTGCCAGGTACCTCAGACACTCCCAAGTATACAACTGACACTCCCAGGTACACCACTGACACTCCCAGGTGCACCTCTGACACTCCCAGGTACAACTCTGATACTCCCAGGTACAACTCTGACACTCCCAGGTACAACTCAGACACTCCCAGGTACACCCCTGACTCCCAGGTGCACCTCAGACACTCCAGGTACACCTCTGACGCTCCCAGGTACACCCTGACTCTCCCAGGTACACCCAGACCCCAGTACACCTGACACTCCCAGGTATACCTCTGACACTCTCAGGTACACCCGTGATACTCCCACCTCTGACACTCCCAGGTACACCTCTGATATTCCCAGGTACACCCCTGACCTCCCAGGTAGCCCCAGACACTCCCAGGTGCCTTCTAACACTCTCAGGTACACCTCAGGCACTCCCAGGAACACCTCAGACACTCCCAGGTGCACCTCAAACACTCCCAGGTGCACCTCAGACACTCCCAGGTGCACCTCAGACCTCCCAGGTGCACCTCTGACGCTCCCAGGTGCACCTCTGACACTCCCAGGTACACCTCTGACACTCCCAGGTACACCACCGACATTCCCAGGTACACCTCTGACACTACCAGGTACACCTCAGACACTCCCAGGTATACAGCTGACACTCCCAGGTACACCACTGACACTCCCAGGTACACCTCTGACACTTCCGGTACACCCCTGACACTCCCAGGAACACCCATGACACTCCCAGGTGCACCTCAGACTCCCCAGGTACACCTCCAGACACTCCCAGGTGCACCTCAGACCTCCCAGGTACACCCCTGACCTCCCAAGTACACATCAGACACTCCCGGTACACCTCAGACACTCCCAGGTGCACCTCCACACTCCCAGGTGCACCTCCAGACACTCCAGGTGCACCTCAGACACTCAGGTGCACCTCAGACACCAGGTGCACCTCAGACACTCCCAGGTGCACCTCCGACCTTCCAGGTACACCTCCGACACTCCCAGGTACACCTCTGATGCTCCCAGGTACACCTCTGATACTCCAAGGTACACCGCTGACACTCCCAGGTACACCTCCAGCACTCCCAGGTACACCCCTGACGCCTCCCAGGTACTCTCTGACACTCCCAGGTACTCCTCTGACACACCCAGGTAAACCATGACACTCCCAGGTACACCTCAGACACTGACAGGTACACTTCTA
>NW_024755453.1:0-3391 GCF_018991925.1 Homarus americanus
TCTACTTTCCAAAAATCGATAATCTACTTTCCCGAAAATTAGAAAATCTATCTACTTTTCGGAAGTAGATAATATAACTTTCCCGGAAAGTCGATATTTCCCATTTTTTATGATACAAATTTCCCGTTTTCTATGATAATCTATTTTCGGGAAAGTTGGTTATCTAAGAAACTATCGCGGAAGGTAGATATTTCTTATTTTTTATGATACAAATTTCCGTTTTCTATGATAATCTATTTTCGGCAAATTTGGTTATCTAACCAACTTTCCCGGAAAGTCGATATTTCCCATTTTTTATGATACAAATTTCCCGTTTTCTATGATAATCTATTTTCGGGAAAGTTGGTTATCTAAGAAACTTTCGCGGAAAGCAGATTTTTCCCATTTTTTATGATACAAATTTCCAGTTTTCTATGATAATCTATTTTCGGAAAATTTGGTTATCTAACCAACTTTCCCGAAAAGTAGATATTTCCCATTTTTCATGATACAAATTTCCCGTTTTCTATTTTCGGGAAAGTTGGTTATCAAAGAAACTTTCGCGGAAAGTAGATATTTCCCATTTTTTATGATGCAAATTTCCCGTTTTCTATGATAATCTATTTTCAGCAAATTTGGTTATCTATCCAACTTTCCCGGAAAGTAGATATTTCCCATTTTTTATGATACAAATTTCCCGTTTTCTATGATAATCTACTTCCCAAAATTAGGTAATATTTCCCCGAAAATACGAAAATCTACTTTCCCAATAAGTCGATAATCTACTTTCCCGAAAATTAGAAAATCTATCTACTTTTCGGGGAAGTAGATAACCAACTCTCCCGGAAAGTAGATATTTCCCATTTTTTATGATACAAATTTCTCGTTTTCTATGATAATCTATTTTCGGGAAAGTTGGTTATCTAACCAACTTTCCCGGAAAGTCGATATTTCCCATTTTTTATGATACAAATTTCCCGTTTTCTATGAAAATCTATTTGCGGGAAAGTTGGTTATCTAAGAAACTTTCGTGGAAAGTAGATATTTCCCATTTTTTATGATACAAATTTCCCGTTTTCTATGATAATCTATTTTCGGCAAATTTGGTTATCTAACCAACTTTCCCGGAAAGTAGATATTTCCCATTTTTTATGATACAAATTTCCCGTTTTCTATGATAATCTACTTCCAAAATTAGGTAATATTTCCCCGAAAATACGAAAATCTACTTTCCCAAAAAGTCGATAATCTACTTTCCCGAAAATTAGAAAATCTATCTACTTTTCGGGGAAGTAGATAACCAACTTTCGCGGAAAGTAGATATTTCCCATTTTTTATGATACAAATTTCCCGTTTTCTATGATAATCTATTTTCGGCAAATTTGGTTATCTAACCAACTTTCCCGGAAAGTAGATATTTCCCATTTTTTATGATACAAATTTCCCGTTTTCTATGATAATCTATTTTCGGGAAAGTTGTTTATCTAATCAACTTTCGCGGAAAGTAGATATTTCCCATTTTTTATGATACAAATTTCCCGTTTTCTATGATAATCTATTTTCGGCAAATTTGGTTATCTAACCAACTTTCCCGGAAAGTAGATATTTCCCATTTTTTATGATACAAATTTCCCGTTTTCTATGATAATCTACTTCCCAAAATTAGGTAATATTTCCCCGAAAATACGAAAATCTACTTTCCCAATAAGTCGATAATCTACTTTCCCGAAAATTAGAAAATCTATCTACTTTTCGGGGAAGTAGATAACCAACTTTCCCGGAAAGTAGATATTTCCCATTTTTTATGATACAAATTTCTCGTTTTCTATGATAATCTATTTTCGGGAAAGTTGGTTATCTAACCAACTTTCCCGGAAAGTCGATATTTCCCATTTTTTATGATACAAATTTCCCGTTTTCTATGATAATCTATTTTCGCGAAAGTTGGTTATCTAAGAAACTATCGCGGAAAGTAGATATTTCCCATTTTTTATGATACAAATTTCCCGTTTTCTATGATAATCTATTTTCGGCAAATTTGGTTATCTAACCAACTTTCCCGGAAAGTCGATATTTCCCATTTTTTATGATACAAATTTCCCGTTTTCTATGATAATCTATTTTCGGGAAAGTTGGTTAACTAAGAAACTTTCGCGGAAAGCAGATTTTTCCCATTTTTTATGATACAAATTTCCAGTTTTCTATGATAATCTATTTTCGGCAAATTTGGTTATCTAACCAACTTTCCCGGAAAGTAGATATTTCCCATTTTTTATGATACAAATTTCCCGTTTTCTATTTTCGGGAAAGTTGGTTATCAAAGAAACTTTCGCGGAAAGTAGATATTTCCCATTTTTTATGATGCAAATTTCCCGTTTTCTATGATAATCTGTTTTCAGCAAATTTGGTTATCTAACCAACTTTCCCGGAAAGTAGATATTTCCCATTTTTTATGATACAAATTTCCCGTTTTCTATGATAATCTATTTTCGGCAAATTTGGTTTATCTCTTCTTTCCCGGAAAGTAGATATTTCCCATTTTTATGATACAAATTTCCCGTTTTCTATGATAATCTGCTTCCCAAAATTAGGTAATATTTCCCGAAAATACGAAAATCTACTTTCCCAAAAAGTCGATAATCTACTTTCCGAAAAATAGAAAATCTATCTACTTTTTGGGGAAGTAGATAACCAACTTCCCGGAAAGTAGATATTTCCCATTTTTTATGATACAAATTTCTCGTTTTCTATGATAATCTATTTTCCGGGAAAGTTGGTTTGTCTAACTAACTTTCGGAAAGTCGATATTTCCATTTTTATGATACAAATTTCCGTTTTCTGCTGATAATAATCTATTTTCGGGAAAGTTGGTTATCTAAACTTTCGCGGAAAGTAGATATTTCCCATTTTTTGATACAATTCCCGTTTCATTAATCTACTTCCCAAAATTGGGTAATATTTCTGAAAAACAATCTACTTTCCCAAAAGCGATAATCTACTTTCCGAAAATTAGAAAAATCTATCTACTTTTCGGGAAGTAGATAACCACTTTCGGAAGTAGATATTTCCCATTTTTTATGATACAAATTTCTCGTTTTCTATGATAATCTATTTTCGGGAAAGTTGGTTATCTAACTTTCGGAATCGATATTTCCATTTTATGATACAAATTTCCGTTTTTCTATGATAATCTATTTTCCGGGAAAGTTGGTTATCTAAACTTTCGTGGAAAGTAGATATTTCCCATTTTTTATGATACAAATTTCCCGTTTCTATGATAATCTATTTTCGGCAAATTTGGTTATCTAACCAACTTTCCCGGAAAGTAGATATTCCATTTTATGTACAAATTTCCCGTTTCTATGATAATCTACTTCCCAAAATTAGGTATATTCCCCGAAAATACGAAAAT
>NW_024755454.1:0-22500 GCF_018991925.1 Homarus americanus
CACTCAGCTCCATTCTCCTCCTTCTCCTGCTCCTCCTCCTCCTCCTCCTCATCATCATCATCATCATCAACACCCAGCAAGGTGTCCGTTTCCTCCTCTTCCTCCTCCTTTTCCTCCTACTCCACATCAACGCCCAGTAAAGTGTCCTCCTACCTCCTACACGTCCTCCACATCAACACCCAGTAAAGTGCCCTCCTCCTCCTCCTTCTCCTCCTAATTCATATCAACACCCAGTAACATGTCCCCCTTTTCCTCCACCCCCTCCTCCTCCTCCACATCAACACCCAGTAAGGTGTCCTTCGGCTCCTCCTCCTCCTCCACACCCAGTAAGGTGTCCTTCTCCTCCTCCTCCTCCTCCTCCACATTAACACCCAGTAAGGTGTCCTTCTCCTCCTCCACATCAACACACAGTGAGGTAGCCTCCTCCTCCTCCTTCTCCTTTTCTCCTCCTCCTCCTCCCTCTTATCCTCTTCACATCAACACCCAGTATGTTGTCCTCCTCCTCCTTACCCTCTTCTACCTCCTCTTCCTCCTCATCCTCCTTCTCCTCATTCTCCTCCTCCTCCTTCTCCTCATTCTCCTCCTTCTCCTCATTCACCTCCTCCTCCTCCTCCTCATCAACATCCAGTGAGGTGCCCTCCTCCTCCTCCTCCTACTCCTCCTCCTCCTCCTCCTCCTTCTGCTTCTCCTCCTCCTCCTACTCCTCCTTCTACCTCCTTCTCCTCCTCCTCATCAACACACAGTTAGTGTCCTCCTCCTCCTCCTTCTATTCCTCCTCCACATCAACACCCAGTGAGGTGTCCTCCTCCTCCTTCTCCTCCTCCACATCAACATCCAGTAAGTAATCCTCCTCCTCCTTCTCCTCCTCCTTCTATTCGTCCTCCACATCAACACCCAGTAAGGTGTCCTCCTCCTCCCTCCTCCTTCTCCTCCTCCTCCTCCACGTCAACATCCAGTAAGTAATCCTCCTCCTCCTTCTCCTCCTGCTCCTCCTCCTCTGTTTCCTCCTCCTCCTCCTCCGTTTCCTCCTCTTTCTCCTCCTCCTCCACCTCCGCTTCCTCCTCCTCCTCCGCCGCTTCCTCTTCCTTCTCCTCCTCCTCCACATCAACACCCAGTAATTTGTCCTCATTAATACAAGAGGTGTCACGGCCACAACTAAATGACTCTCTTGTCAGCAATGTCTCAACTCCTAGGCCAATTAATCAGACTTATTCTGATATAATAGCTTCGGTTAGCAGTTCAGACAATCCTTACTACCTCCGGCTGACAGTCGAGCATGACAATTGACACAACTCCATCCTGTGAAGCTACATCCAAGGAACCTTTCATTAAATTGTATAAAATGATCAGGATATTAAAGAAATACCGAGTTTAAACAATTAACATTTTATTGTATTAACAGTAAGACATTAAGTCCTCTTGGCCCTCTGACCAGCGCAATGTAATCATTTATCCACCATTAACTTTGCCACGCTTCTCTGCCTCCCTTCACAAGTGTTTCCTGAGTCTCACCCATAATACTGATGGAATTAGTTTACACTCAGTTTCCTGATCTCACATCTCTATGCTAACTTACTTCGGGGGAGGGAGACACAAAACATAAAACAAAAATAACATACATCTTTTACAATTATAATATTCATAACTCAACACTTCTTCATGTAAGTAAATAATATTGCAACATATTAAAAGTTATAATGAAACAATATATTTCACATCCATTGCAAAAAATAAACTAATTATTACAAGGGATATAGTATTACAGCTTTCACATTTACTTCATAGAAAACCGCTCTAACAACAGTGACTGATAAAAATGACAATAGACAATACAGCATACATCTTAATAATATGTAAACACATACACATTTGTTACAGAGGACATTAATCAGTCGAATGTTCATAAGAACACAAGAACATTAGAATGAAGGAAACTGCAGCGGGACTATTGGACCACACTGGGCAGTCCACTTTACACCCAACCCCTATCGCTCATATATCCATCAAACCTATATTTGAAGCTATCCAGCGTATTCGAGTTATTGAGGATATTTGGTAACTTGTTCCACTCGTTCACTACTCTATTTCCAAACCAGTGTTTACCTATATCGCGCCTAAATCTAAATTTGTCTAATTCAAAACCATTGCTACGAGTTCGCTCCTGGTTGGATGGTATAATCACCTTTCTTATAACCTTGTTTAGCCTGACTTCCATTTGTACACCTTGATCATATCGCCCTTCACTCAAAGTCTCTCGAGGGAAGGTAAATTAAGATACTGTAACCTGTCTATGTACTCAAGGTTCGTAAAGCCTGGGATTAGTCTTGTCATCCTCCTCCGAATGCTTTCTAGGGATTCTATATGCATTCTGTAGTACGGTGACCAAAACTGAACTGCGTAATCTAAGTGAGTCTCACAAGCGCAAGATATAGTTTTAGGATAATCTCGTTTGTTTAGTAACTAATACTTCTTTGTATGAACCCAAATACTTTGTTAGCCTTGTTTCGAGCATATACACATTGTTGACTTGGTTTAAGATTCCTGCTTATCATTACTCCTAAATCTTTCTCACAGTCGGACTTCTGTAAAACAACGTTGTTCATCTGATATCTGGTTTCTCTGTTTACATCTCCGAGACTAATTACTTTACATTTGTCCTTTATTAAATTTCACCTGCCCTTTTTCAGATCATTTGAAAATTTTGCTTAGTCCTTCTTGTAGTTTTGCCGAGTCCTCGTCAGATTTAATTACACGCCCTATTTTAGTGTCATCAGCAAATTTTCCTATGTTGCTGTGTACGCCTATATATATGTCGTTTATGCAAATTATAAATAGTAATGGTCCAGGTACTGAGCCTAAGGGTACTCCGCTAGTGACGTTACCCCAATCGGATTTAGTGCCTGTTCTGTAACCACGCTTTAATCCATTTTAGAATATCGCTTCCAATTCCATGAGCCTCCACTTTCGTATTAATCTTTCGTGGGAAAACTCTGTCGAAATCTTTACTTAAGTCGAGGTATGCCACAACACAATCATGTCCATCATCCACTGATTTGAAAACAGTTGAAAAGAATGCTAATAGATTTGTCAGACAAGAATGCCCACTTGTGAAGCTATGTTGGGAATCATTGATCAACTTGTACTTCTCGGGGTTATTTCAAATAGTTTGAAAGCAATTTGCCTACAATGGATGTTAAACTCATTGGACTATAGTTAGAATATAGTGATCTATCTTTTTTTTTGAAAATTGGTATTACAAGATTCTGGTGCTACACCCGTTTTTAATTACATGTTAAAAAATTTGCTAAGGGCGTATATTGGCCTGGAGTCGTCTCAAGTTAAAAAGTCCCCTCATCCGGTACTGGATGTCCACCCCGCAGGATAAATTGGTACTGGCGCGAGAAACAAAGGGAGCCAAGAAAATGGAAAAGAGAATTGGTACCAGTACACATCCTTGTTTAACCCCTTTTTTATGGGGAAAAAACTCAGACTGAGTACCATTGTTCAGGACACGGCCGTTCAGGCCATCGTGGCGTTGCCTCACAATGGCAACGAATTTTGGTGGGCAGCCAAAACGACTTCCCTCTTGATCAAGTCGAAGACCTTGGTTAGGTCAATGAAGACCATGTAAAAGTCACGACGCTGTTCTCTGCACTTTTTCTTTATCTGGCGGGAAACAAAGATCATGTCAGAGGTACCACTTGATGGTCTAAAGCAGTGGTTCCCAAACTTTTTCTGATCATTACCCACTTTTCATATATGATCCTTATCCATGGCCCCCCTCTCCCAATCCATATCTCTGGCTGGCTCAGCTGCTGACTGGCTGTTCTAGTGTGGTGGGGCTTGGGATTCTTATGTGTACATAGCCTCAGCTTATGGCCCTCTAAATTTTGCTGGGGGGCCATGGCCCCCAGTTTGGGAACCACTGGTCTAAAGCCACATTGAGATTCTGGGAGGAAGTTTTCCGACTCAGGAAAAAGTCTGTTTTGGAGGACTCCAGCGATAATCTTGTCAGCTACAGACAACACTGGGATCCCTATGGTAGTTGCCACAGTCTGACCAGTCTCCCATGTTCTTATAAATACTGACGGTGGAGGCGTCTTTAAGATCTTGGGAGAAGTCCTCCTTCCCCCATATATTCTCCAGGAGAGATTGGAGATGGCTGGTAAGCATAGGTCCTCCTAAATTATACTCCTCGGCTGGGATTCCATCAGGTCCTGTGACTTTGTTATTTTTCATCTGCTTAATGGCAGTAGCTATCTCATCCAGGGATGGAGGATAGTTGAGGTGGGTCAGATCTGGGTGCTGAAGGACCTGCTGTTTAGTTAGAACATCCACATCTGTGTTTCGGTTGTGCAGCGAATGGTACAACTCTTTCCAGCTCTAATGGTTGCCCTCTTCGGCCTTAATTATGGAGTTACAGTCGGATGAGCGGAGGTGGGTCACGCCATGAGTAGTTGGGTCATATATTGTTTTAGAGGAATTGAAAAATTCATGCCTCTTTTGTTGATCCGCAATTTTTTGCATTTCACACGCTGTATTTTTCAACCATTTATCAATTAGCTTTCAAAATTCGTACTGGACCATCGCTTTCTTCTCGTGGAAGGTATTAGCTTTGGTCTGAGACTTAGGGTTGTTCTGCCAGTCAGTGAGAGCAGTACTTCGATTTTCGGGTCGTTTTCATCAAACCAGTCCTGGTGTTTTCTTTTGATCTAGCCGAGGGTCTCGTTGCTTGTTTTTGTGATGACAGCCTTAATTGGACCCCATTCGACACTTGGATTTTGTTTTTTTGTTTTGAGGTTGTTTATCAGCCCATCGTTGAGCTGCTTTCTGAAAGCATGTGCTACCGTTAGATCCTCCAGTCGCTTAGTGTTAAAGCCTCTTCTACAAGCTTGTTGCCTTCGCTGTTTTGAGACGACGCAGAAGGAAAGTTTGGTTCTGATAAGCCCAATGATCTGTCACAGTGGTTTGAGCCACGCATGGCTCGGGTGATGAGGATATCTTGGCGATCTCTTTCTCTGACAATAACGTTGTCAATGAGATGACAATGTTTGGATCACGGGTATTGCCAAGAACCCTTGAACTTGTCGGCCTGCCTAAATAAGGTGTCGGTGATAGTGAGATTGTGTGCAACACACTTGCTGAGGGGGAATAGGACGTCTGAATTACACTTGCCTAATCCATTTCTTCCTATGGTTCTTTTCTATATGTCAGCATCTCTACCAGCTCTGGCATTGAAGCCACCAAGGAGCATAACCTTATCTTCTCTGGAGATAGAGATTACCACAATTATATATATATATATATATATATATATATATATATATATATATATATATATATATATATATATATATATATATATATATATATAAATAACGAAGAGGAGAACCAGGGTAAACACAAACATCTTGAAGTAGGGCTTCTTTTAATTGCTAACGTTTCGGAAATAATCCTTTTACATCATCAGAGCCTAAAAAGTTTTGAAAAGGTAGAAAAATACAGGTGATATACAATAAAAACATAATATTATACGAAAATTTACCTTCGATAAACTTCAAAATTTAAAAAAGAGCAATCCAATTCAAAACCGACAAAAATGACTAGAGACCTACATACAAAGCGAAAATAAGGAAATAAAAAGTATGAAATAAAATATACAGGGGTATTACCTTAATTCAGACGAGCCTTAGTGCGAAAAACATAACAATTCACTAGAGGCCATATGACAAAGCGATGGCTTTTCTTTATACTGGTGTAATGCCTCCATAATGAGGAGGTCTGTATCACAGTCGCTCTTGCCAAGAACTGAGAAATCAGACGGCGAAAACGGGTGGTCATGTTGGTGGGCGTGGTTACGAATAGCTGAATGAGGTGGTTGTGTTATTAAATGGCCTGATCGAACGGAACGGCCCAAGTGTTCATGGATGCGAGTTAATCCACGACCCCCTGACGGAGACACGATGATCCTCCCCATACTGGCCAGATACTATGTATATAACATTGATTATGTGTTAAAGGAATATCCTTCCTTCCTTAGGCTTTAGTAAGCCCCTTTATAATATTTATACTGTATATACTTGTCACACTTGCCAGATGCTTTTGGTGTTATTGTACAGGGGTACCTAGTGACAGCACTAGGATCCCGCTTCCTCTATCAAGGAATAAACAATTGAAATTGAAATTGAATTGATGCTAGTTATCAAATGTCTTTTAGTTTTGCCTATATATGCAGCCCTACAGCTAGCACACGTAAATTGATAAACAACTGAGGATTGCAGGTGTGTGGGTATGGTGTCTTAAATTTTAAAGAATTTCTTAATTGAACTCTGGGTTTTAAAGATTAGTCTAAGAGAAATTTGTGGATAGAACTCATTGAAAAGCTTCTTAAGTTTTTTTCTAAGGGCGAAACTGAGTGGGCCTGTGTACGGGATGGTGAAATAGATAGAATATTTAGGGACAGTGTGGATTTGAGGCTGTGTGGGACTAAAAAACCTACTAAGGGTTTTGCCAATATAAGTGTCTGTAAATGTCTTAGGGAAACCATTGTTAAAGAGTAGTTCCATTATGTATTTTAGTTCAATATCCAAGTGGAAATAGCTTGAACATATATTGAAGGCTCTGTTGGTAAGAGTAAGTACTAGATTACGTTTGTAATTAAGAGGAATAAAAGATGAAAATTTTGAACTCAAACCAGTGAAAGTTGGTTTTCTGTATAAGGCGTCTCGAAACTATGATGAAGACGGTGGATATTTACATCAAGGAATGGAAGAATATTTTATTTTTCCAATTCACAGGTAAATTTGAGGTTGCCATGTTTCGAATTTAAATAATTTAGGAACATAGGGACGTGATCAAGTGATCTGAAAATTAAAAAAGTGTCATCAACATACCGACGATAGAACAAAGGCCTAAATTGGGGGGACATTCGGTAAGCCAAAGCTTCTCGTGGTGACACAGGAAGGCGTTGGCCAACGTAACAAGCCACTGCTGAAGTTGTATATATATATATATATATATGTATATATATATATATATATATATATATATATATATATATATATATATATATATATATATATATATATATACTGATAACCACAAGGAAAGAAGAAAACACGAAGTTCCCAAGCGCTTTCGTGTAATTCACATCTTCAGGGGTGAGTACAGACTCTTTCCTTGTGGTTATCAGCATACTGTATACCTGGATCACGCGCAACTACAGTGATTTACTTGCATATATATATATATATATATATATATATATATATATATATATATATATATATATATATATATATATATATATATATATATATATATATATATATATATATATATTTCATGTAAATCCACAATGAAAACGTGGATAAGATAAATCTTGATAAAATCACACGGGAAAATGGAAACAACGGAGCACCTTAGCTTTCGTCTTTATTCAAGACATCTTCAGAGGCAACTGGATTACATGGACAGAGAGAGGCTTAAATATACAGGGTGACCTTAAAAACATGAGGTCAGGTCATAATGATGTCATCCACTAATCCCCACACCAACACACACGTAGAGGAGCTTAAGAGAAGGGGGGTGACGTGACTAGTCAGGTCAGGTCAAAAATAAGGGACCCACAAAATAACTATCATACATCTAGATCAAAGGTTTTCAAAGCATTTTTAACCTTGGGCCACTGACAAATAAATTTATGTAACATATTATCAGTTTTGAACTGACCATCACTAAGGTTTATTGATTTTAATTCCTTAATCAAACTAGCTTCAACCAGAAGTCTTTTTGTGACACAAGATGATTTAAATACTTCTAAGCTTTTTTCCCATTAGGTGAGTTGAGTAATCCATTAGCAGTTTTATTTAATAAGTCATTAGAATCGGGCCTAGTGCCAGAAGCTTGGAAACTTGCAAATGTAGTTCCGATTTTCAAAAAGGGTGATAAATCAATAGCATCAAATTACCGTCCCATTAGTCTCACGTCAATCATAGGCAAGTTGCTAGAGTCAATTATTGCTACAAAAATCAGAAGCCACCTTGAAACATTCAGAAGCCACCTTGAAACATTCAACAATTCATTCTTCTCCTTTGGGTTCACCCAGGGACGTTCTTATCTCTAAATTTGTAGCTTTTTCTCAGAAGTATTTGAAGCGGTAGATAATGATAAGTCATATGATATAATTCATTTAGATTTCAGTAAAGCATTCGATAGAGTCCCTCGCAGAGATTGATAGGAAGGTAGAAGCACATGGAATAGGTGGATCAGTATTAAAATGGATTAGGTCATGGTTAACTGGTGATAGGAAACAAAATTAACATAAATGGATTAAAGTCAGACTGGGGTGCAGTCCAAAGCGGGTTCCCCAGGGATCTATGGAGCCCTCTGCTGTTTGTTATATTCATTAATGATCTTGATTTAGGCATAACTAGTAGGATTAGTAAATTTGCAGATGATACCAAAATGGGGAAGTGATAAATTCAGACTGGTGACTTTGAACACCTTCAAGAGATCTAGATACCTTACATGAGTGGTCAGTAGACTGGCAAATGAATTTTATTACTGATAAATGCAAGGTACTACAGATAGGGAAGACGAATACAAACGTTAAGTATAAACTAGGTAACACGGAAATAGAAAACTCAGTTTGTGAAAAAGATCAAGGTGTATTTGTTAGCAACGACTTGAAACCTAGAAAACAATGTATTAGCGTTCGCAACAAGGCAAACAGGATTCTTGGGTTCATATCTAGGTCTGTGAGTAACAGAACTGCTGACGTTATCTTGAAACTTTACCTAGCATTAGTGAGGCCACACATGGATTATGCGGTTCAGTTCTGGTGTCCTTATTATAGAATGGACATAGATTCTTTGGAGAAGTACAAAGAAGAATGACAAAAATGATCCATAATATTAGAAACCTTCCATATGAAAGACTGAAAAGCAGGCTTACATTCATTAGAGGCGTAGAGTTAGGGAGATATGATAGAGGTGTACAAGTGGGTAAGTGGGATTAACAAGGGTAAAATGGAAGATGTTCTGAAGCTCAGTAATAACGAAATAACTAGAACAAATGGCTTTAAATTAGATAAATTCCGATTCAGAAAGGATATAGGCAAGCACTGGTTTGGTAATAGAGTTGTGGATATGTGGAATAGGCTACCGAGTGCTATAGTAGGATCGGGGACGCTAGGGAGCTTCAAGACGAAGTTGGATAGGCACATGGAAGTGCTGGGATGGGTGTGAAAGGGATCTGCCCTGTATGGGCCAGTCGGCCTCCTGCAGTATCCCACTTTCTTATGTTCTTATGTTCTTATTCCTAACATGAACGAACAAGGCACTGCTTTCAGATGCTGTTCTGATATTATACTTATGTTACATAAGAACATAAGAACATAAGAACATAAGAAAGTGGGATACTGCAGGAGGCCGACTGGGTTCTTTCACCAGCACTTCTGATTCTTTTTTTACCTAGTTTGATTCTGAGCTGCAGTGTTTTCCTGTTTGTCCACATAATTACAATTACATTTGCTACATGGAATACAATAAACACTTCCATTTACATTCAAACTTGGGCTGTTCTTATTAACATATTGGTAATGGTAGAGTCATACTTGAAAACAACATTAATATTTAGAGGCTTGAGGGACCGAACTAACGGGACAAGTTCATTACGATATAGGGCGAGTCAAAATATTCTTAGTGTAGGAACTTGTCTGGTTTGAGAGGAATGAAAGGATTTTTAGCCCCTTTTAAAACAACGATCAACAAACACAGAAGGGTACCTGAGTTTCTGTGCAATGGAACGAATGTGTTTCAATTCATCGTCAATAAATTCAGAGTCACAAATACGCAGACATCTTAAGAACATAGCAGAAAAACTGACATTTGGTAGACTCAAGGTGATTCGATAAATAGTGAATGAAACTGTCTACCTGTGTGGGCTTTCTATATACCTTAATTTATAGTTTTGCATTTCTCATAAGACATATCAAGGAATGGAAGGATCCATTTATTTCTCTTTCAATTTTGAATGTGATACTTGGGACAATATCATTAAGCTTGTCTAAAAATTCCAATGGGTCACTGTTTCTAGGCCAAAGACAAGAACATCATCTACATATCTATACCATGGAGGAATAAAGTCCACTATATTGGGTAGTAATCTAGACTCAAAAACTCCATATAAATACAGGCTAGAGGAGCAGAAAGACAATTACCCATGCTCATGCCAAATATTTGCTTGTAGAACTTCCCATTTGCTCTAAACACATTGTCAGTTACGCATAACTCTATCAATTTCAGGAAAGTATCATGTTCAATAGTTAAATCTAACAGTTGTAATTTATCTTTGAGAAATGAAAGTAAGTCTTTCACAGGTACTCCTAGTGAACAGTGTTTACATCAAAACTTATTAATTCGCAAGGTTCATTGTGTTTCTTGAGTTTATCAATTAAATCACTGCTATTGTGTATATGAATTAGATATTTGGCCTGTAAGAGGATAGCATCTTTACCAGCCACTTGGATAATTTGTAAGTAACAGAACCCACAGAACTCACGATAGGATGTAATGGTTGTTGAAGCTGTGTTTTGATCAATCCATACATGTAAGGTAAAAGTGATTGATTTGAGAGAGCTGTTTGATGAGATCGGGTTCTTTTTTCAATAACATCTTCATTTGGAATTAGATAACTTATTAATATTTTCCAGGGATCTTTCGTAAGCTTACAATACGTGCTTTCATTACTAAAATGAATTCATCTTATCATTGTAGTCACTTTTATAAAAAAAAAAAAAAAAAAAAAATATATATATATATATATATATATATATATATATATATATATATATATATATATATATATATATATATATATATATATATATATATATATATATATATATATATATATATATATATAATATAAATCACAATGAAAACTATAAGATAAATTGATAAAATCACACGAATGGAAACAACGGTACCTAGCTTTCGTCTTTATTCAAGACATTCAGAACTGAAGATGCAACAAAACATGATAACGCTATATATATATATATGCTGTTAACCACAAGGAAAAAGAAAACACGAAGTTCCCAAGCGCTTTCGTGTAATTCACATCTTCAGGGGTGAGTACAAACTAAGAAGAAGTACAGAACATGTTATATATATATATATATATAGAGGAGGGTGAGATCAAGTCCACAGTGGTCCGGTAAAGGTAATGACTACTAATCCTCACAAAAGCACCGCAGTGGTAGGTAGTCAGGTGAGAGGGTAAGCTGCCCCAACCTTCTCACCTGGTTACAAATCTTCTTAATTACGAAATTATCCAATTTGTACATACCATTGCTTAAATACATGTTGACGGATTCGGTATGTTTCATGAAACTAGATTCTATAATGTTCCTACTGTCAATTGAATTACAAGGTAATATTGAGGAGGCATTATCCCAGTCAATGCAATGTTTATTATCCCTCAAATGAACAAACAGAGCATTGGAATCCTGGCCTGTCCTAACACTATATTTATGTTGTTTGAGTCTAGTTACAAGATCTTTACCATTCTGGCCTAAGTAAAACATATTACACTCCTTGCAAGGAACTTTATAAACACAGCCACTTGTATTGTTGGGGGAGTTCTTGATTAACATTTGTTTAACAGTGCATGAGTTTTTTAAATGCCACATTGACCTTCCAGGTTTTTAGTTGTAAAGGAATTTGAGAGAAATTTTTGTGAAATGGTAATACTAGGAGATTCTTATGGTCATGGGTGGGCTTGGGATCAGTTCTATAAAAAGATTTCTTAGTAATGTTCAGGCATTTGTCTATGAAAGATCTAGGGTATTTAAGGTTCGAGCCAATATTATAGATATATTTATATTCCTCATCAATGAATTCCGGGCTGCAAATCCTCAAAGCACGTAAAAACATTGTTGAAAATATTGACTGTTTGACTCTATTATGGTGGGCAGAATAATAATGAATGTATGAACACACATTAGTTAGTTTAGTTTAACAAATTTATTGGCAGAGCTTGTAGTACAGTTTGCCTATTCTGAGTAATTCAGTCAGGTCTTGACACTGAGGGTGGTATCACTTCTCACTGCCACGCAGGACAGAGGTTCATACACAAAGAAATACATCATATTCATTAACAGCTATAAATGTATAGAGGTCAGATTCATATGGGTAATGTCACTGTTCACTGCCATGCAGGACAGAGGTTCGTACACAAAGAGAAGCATCATATTCATTGACAGTACATATACATATATGTAAACACACACACACACACACATATACATACATATACATATATACATACACATATACATGTACATGTACATACATATACACACACGCACACATACATACATATACGTCGGTCAGATTTATGTGGGTAATGTCACTTTTCACTGCCATACAGGACAGAGGTTCGTACACAAAGAATGCATCATATTCATTGACACTATATATAGGTCAGATTCATGTGGGTAATGCCACTGTTCACTGCCATGCAGGACAGAGGTTCGTACACATCATATTCATGAGCAGTATATATAGGTCAGTGGATCACGTACATTGGAGTCATATTCTAATTGAAGACTAATCAGTGTGGGTTTGGGATAAACAGCAAGAATGTCCTCAAGCACACCTGATTTATTGAAAGTAATTACATAGTTCAAGATACAATAAGTCAGGTGGCCTGAAGTCTTTGACGGTGTCACATTCAATAATATAGTGTTCAAGTGTATGCTTTAAAGGTTGATCATAAAGTTTACATGCTGAGTGTTCCGGTATGGGTACAGTTTTACTGACTTGCCAGATGTGTCTGTATCCTAGCCTAATTCTGGCCACGACTACATCAAATTGTCTGGTTCTGTCCTTATGCTGGCCATACCGGTACCTCTTGTTACAAAATTTGTCATATTTACAAATGCTACAACTGTCAGGTCTCTCTGCATTTCTCACTTCTTCTAGATCAGAGTTCATGATTCTGACTTGAATGTTTTAGTAGGTTTTCTATAAATACTGAACTTAAAGGTGTTACCTATTCTGTGGATCAGACAGTCTAGGAAAGGCAATTTACAGCCATGCTCTAATTCCACAGTGAATTTGATCGAGGGGGCTAAGTTGTTAAGTTGTGACAGGAAAGCTTTTAGGTCCTCATTACTTGGCCAGAGACATAATACATCATCTACATATCTAAACCAGACTGCTGAAGGTGGTAAAATATTACTGAATAATTTCTTTTCAAAGAATTCCATATAAAGGTTGCTTAATACAGGTGAGAGTGGATTACCCATTGCCATACCAAATTTTTGAGCATAATATTCTCCATTGAATACAAATTTACAATCCTTAATACATAGTTTGATGAGTGCGATGAAGTTATCTTTCGAGACGGGCAATGAAATATTATCAAGGGAATCTATGAGGAACTTGATATATATATATATATATATATATATATATATATATATATATATATATATATATATATATATATATATATATATATATATATATATATATATATATATATATACATGCAAGTAAATCACTGCAGGTGAGCATGATCCAGGTATATGCTGATAACCACAAGGAAAAAGAAAACACGAAGTTCCCAAGCGCTTTCGTGTAATTCACATCTGTACTCACTGTAGTTTGTACTCACCCCTGAAGATGTGAATTACACGAAAGCGCTTGGGATCTTCGTGTTTTCTTCTTTCCTTGTGGTTATCAGCATATATATATATATATATATATATATATATATATATATATATATATATATATATATATATATATATATATATATATATATATATATATATAATCAACGACCTCACCAGCCAGGATTCGAACCCTCGTGTTATATGGACTAAAAATGAAGTATATATATGGTACCTCGTGTTTCATACCAGCTGGATTCGGTAAAATGCTACTGACACCACATACAAGGCACGGGCAGTTCCCAGTGAGGTTCACGGCGCCATCAACTCGATGAACAGGCTTTGTGTGAAATATAACAGAGCCTAGGACTGCTTTTAGTGTCCTTGTGGGTTGGTCGGTAGCGTTCCCTAGTCCCACCCTGTAGGTCGAGGGTTCGAATCCTGGCTGGTGAGGTCGTTGATTATATGTTCAAAGTCCACGTGTTATATGGACTTATAATGAAGTATATATATGGTACCTCGTGTTTCATACCAGCTGGATTCGGTAAAATGCTACTGACACCACATACGAGGCACGGGCAGTTCCCAATGAGGTTCACGGCGCCATCAGCTCGATGAACAGGCTTTGTGTGAAATATAACAGAGCCTAGGACTGCTTTTAGTGTCCTTGTGGGTTGGTCGGTAGCGTTCCCTAGTCCCACCCAGTAGGTCGAGGGTTCGAATCCTGGCTGGTGAGGTCGTTGATTATATGTTCAAAGTCCGCGTGTTATATGGACTAAAAATGAAGTATATATATATATATATATATATATATATATATATATATATATATATATATATATATATATATATATTTGTAATGTTAATAAATGTATGAGTTGCGCATTTTGTGTATATAATTATAACTTCAAATAAAACGTGAAAATAAAACCTTAATTCTTAGTGTTATTTTCTCCTCTCTATTCAGTTAGTTCCATGTTTTGTGCCAGTTATTCACTGGCAATGGGGGGCTATTGTCCCATGGGATGCAGTTGTCCAGGGGACAGTTGTCGGGGGTCAATTGTCCGGGGGCAATTGTCCGGGGTGGGGAACATTTGTCCTGATACCATCAAAGTCGGCATAAAGTGCCTCCTTGATGTCATCCTCTGCATCAAGTGTTGGGCCATATGCACTGATGAAGAAATCCTGCAGAGCGTGATTCAGCGAGACTCTGGGCGTCATGAGGTGCGCTCTGATCTCAACAGGCAAATCAGTTAGCCTATGTAGGATGGATTGACGAATGGCAAAGCCAACTTCAAAAATACAGTTTCTCTCTGCAGGGAGCTTACCCTTCAAGAAGAAGGTATAGCCAGACCCCCATTCTGTGAGTCGACCCTCGTCTGGGAGCTGGTGTAACAGCATCATTTGTATTATATAAATATTTACCCAAATGTATAATACCAAATTATTCACTAACTTATTCAACAATGACTCAGTAGTTATTCACTAAGTTATTCAACCATGACTCAGTTGTTGATGTTACGCATTGCTGAGGTGACAGTTCCTTGGGGAGCGGGCGAGGGCAGGCTGAGGTCAGCGCATGTCAGCAATAACATATCTGATGCGTTTCCTCTTCGAGGCCTGTTTGCTCTCTCTCCCTGGGTCAGTGACAGGAGACTCATATCACTTGTTACCCAGTGAACACCTCACTTAAGTGTTCTCCTATAAGTGCAGTAAGACATTTCCCAAAGCAGAGAAAGTACATTATATTCTCAACTGAGCTCAGTACCTGTGAAACTATATTTTCTTCAATAAAAGCAAAACCAACAAAGTGTTTACTTCAACCCTGCCACTTATCAATTCAAGAACTAATATATATATATATATATATATATATATATATATATATATATATATATATATTTATATATATATATATATATATATATATATATATATATATATATATATATATATATATATATATATATATATAAATATATATATATATATAATATTCAGAAATTTCAGAGTAATATTTAGAGACGTAATTACCAGTAATGGCGATACTGGGTCTTGCAAGGTCGTCTGAGTGATGGTGGCGCTCTCGCACACGTAGTGAGAGTCTCGGGAACTGCGCCTATATAATATTAAGAAATACTCTAGCGACTTAATTTGGATGTGAATTATGAAATTAGATAACAGTTATTAAATTGAAAATTATTATAGATTGTCTCCCAGTCTGAAAATGTTGCGTAAGCCCCAATTAAGCTATTAGTTGTGCGGAATATAAATCCCTAGCTGCGTGAACGCCTTGAAGGAGCGTGTGTCTGGGAGTCACGAGGCGGTGGTCAAGCAGACAGGAACTCTGTGTTGGCCAGGAGAAACGGTTACGACATCAGTTAACAAGTTAGTTTTATTCGATCTCTCAGAGATTAGATAGGGCGGTAGAAACAAACATTGAGTGAGTGACGGTGATGTGAGTCTTAAGGAGGAGTTAACAATAGCTAACAGAGGGTTTATTGCAGGGTTTCTGTAGAGCCCAGCGTCCATACGGTCCGAGCGTCCATAGTGTCTGAACGTCCACACGTTCTGAACGCGTTCACTCGGTTCACGTGGAGTTAATAATTTCGTATTTCCTATACCATTTTCTCAGTGACTGATATTATTTTGTTGAAAGCCCTTAAGGCCTGTTCATGTGTGCAAGCAACATTTCTTAATACTTTGAACTTATTGTTATTCTGAAGAGCCATTTTCTAAGTGTCTAATAATTTCAATATCATGTATAACTTCTATTCCCCAGAGTAGTGTTTTAAGCCAGGTTAAGAGGTGCTCATATGTTGGTGTACAATTATTGTTTGTGTCTGTAGTGTTGGAGGGAATAGAAGTGTCTAAATTTTACAGTGCGTCTCATTTACCCCAGTCACAGATGCTATCCTTCCACAGGTCACGGAGAATTCTTTTTTTTTTAATATACTAGCCCAATAAAGCACGCGGACTAATGAAATATATATGGATCCTCGTGTTTTGAAGCCAGGACACTAAAAGCAGTCCTAGACTCTGTTATATTTCACACAAAGCCTCTGGTGGCTCAGAGATAGCGTGCCCCGGTCACAATTATAAGATCGTCGGTTCGAATAATGGCGGGATGAGGTGTTGATTATATGTAGAAGTAAGCGTGCTTTATTGGGCTAATGAAATATATATGGATCCTCATGTTTCGAAGCGGAGTTGGTAAAACGTTGCTCTGATCACCTAAGAGGCACGGGTTGTCCCCATTTGAGGTTCACGTCGCCATGAGCTCGTTGAACAGGCTTTGTGTGAAATATAATAGAGTCTAGGACTGCTTTTAGTGTCCTGGTGGCCCAGAGGGATCGTTCCCCGGTCACAATTATAAGTTCGTTGGTTCGAATCCTGGCAGGGTGAGGTGTTGATTATATGTAGAAGTACGCGTGCTTTATTGGGCTAATGAAATATATATGGATCCTCGTGTTTCGAAGCCGGATTTGGTAAAACGTTGCTCTGATCACCTAAGAGGGACGGGTTGTCCCCATTTGAGGTTCACGTCGCCATAAGGTCGTTGAACAGGCTTTGCGTTAAATATAACAGAGTCTAGGACTGCTTTTAGTGTCCTGGTGGCCCAGAGGTAGCATTCCCCAGTCACAATTATAAGATCGTGGGTTCGAATCCTGGTGGGGTGAGGTGTTGATTTATATATATATATATATATATATATATATATATATATATATATATATATATATATATATATATATATATATATATATATATATATATATATATATATATATATATATATATATATATATATATATATATATATATATATGTAACCGGTCGGAATTTACTGGACTTTAATTTCTCACTTGACTTGGGGTTTATTAAAAATTAATAGATGGTAATGGCAGTGGAAGCGCCCCTTTGAGAAAAATCCCGAACCAGCACAAGAACACTTAAATCTACGAAACAAAATGAACTGTCCGTGACCCGTGGAAGGATAGCGTCTGTGACTGGGATGAATGAGACACACTGTAAAATTTAGACACTTATATTCCCTCCAACACTACAAACACAATCATATAATGGTACACCAATATGCGCACCTCTTAACTTAAACTTAAAACACTACTCTGGGGACTAAAAATTATACATGATATAGAAATTATTAGAAACACAGGCAACAATAAATTTGAAGTATTAAGAAATGTTGCTTGCACCCATGAACCAGGCCTTAAGGGCTTTCACAAAATAATATCAGTCACTTAGGAAATGGTATTAAAAATAAGAAATTAACTACTCTACAATGAATAGGCCTTAAGGGCTTTCAACAAAACAATATCAGTCACTGAGGAAATGGTAATAAAAAATAAGAAATTAAATACTCTACAATGAATAGGCCTTAAGGGCTTTCAACAAAATAATATCAGTCACTGAGGAAATGGTAATAAAAAATAAGAAATTAAATACTCTACAATGAATAGGCCTTAAGGGCTTTCAACAAAATAATATCAGTCACTGAGGAAATGGTAATAAAAATAAGAAATTAAATACTCTACAATGAATAGGCCTTACGGGCTTTCAACAAAATAATAGCACCCCAACAGATGCACACTTCCTAACCTAACTTAACCACTACTCTGGGGAACAAGGTTATACCTGAGATCAGAATTATGAAGAACAATTAGATGCATTAAAAGAATCAAATCACAGTATCACTCTGGTTCCACTTAATGGCACAAACATTCAAAAACAATACTATCAAAATTATTTAGGACTATTAAACTACACACGTCAAGATAATATTAGTCTGAGGAATGTTGTTAACTACACCCGTAATAAAGGAGGGAAGATGTTCCTCTAGGTATCTCCTAGAGACCTAGACTCACGGTCTCAGTGTGTGACCATTAGTTTACTCAGATAGCCTCAGTGTACTCCCAGTGCGTCCATAAAGCGGAAGGGAGTGAGCCAATCAGACCTTGTACAGTTGAGAGAAACTTTAGCTTCCCGTTAGCAAGAGCGTTTCACTAAGCTGCTCGGGACATGTGGTGTTGTGCACCCGAGTGGTAAGAACTGATCACCCACTGTGGATGCTGGTCCCGTCGTTTTAGTTGTCGGAAGCACTCGTTCACTCAAGAGATCCTTTGCTACCCCGCTAAACAGTGACAGGCCTACACTGATTGGTCCAATGGCGACAATCGCCACCCTCAATCATCAACGGCAGTCAATCTCTCGCAGTCAACTCCGGTCAACTCCAGTCAAGTGGGTTCTGACGGAAACCCTGAAATGAACTCACTGTTAGCTCTAGTTTACTTTACCACTGCCCTATCTAACCCTGTCTGAGATCGCATGAGACTTACTTGTTATACGGCAATAGCGCAACACAGGTGACTAGGCCACGTGACTATTTCTGTGACGGACGCGCAGGGACGTCTTGTTTTGTATGAATCCTCCCCGTGACTGAGGGCCAGCCAGCGTCGCGTCCTCTCAAGGCGGTTAGCTATGCCTACGTGACATATTTTCCGCCTAACTAATAACTCGGTTTCCGCTTATAGGCCTAGTTCCGCAATCTCTCGCTATGAGCAGGCAGCGCTCTCTTCCCTCAGACGACCTTGAACGCTCAGTATCGCTAATGGCGGGGCATTTGAAATTACTCTGAAATTTCTGAATATTACAATCGACCCCCCTAAAAAAAGACAGCACTGTCCTCATGTGCTGAGAAACATACATACGACCCCCCTAAAATTTGTTCTAAGGACTGCATCTCACCCCTTTAACGTGCTAAATGCAGCATTCCCGTCTTCTCTTCTCTCCTTTTCTCTCCCGCTAACACTCGACCCCCCTAAAAGAAAACAGCACTGCCCTCATGTGCTGAGAGAACATACATACGACCCCCCTAAAAATTTGTTCTAAGAAACTGCATCTTACCCCTTTTTCTAAACGCAGCATTCCCGTCTTCTCTTCTCTCCTTTTCTCTCCCGCTAACACTCGACCCCCCTAAAAGAAAACAGCACTGCCCTCATGTGCTGAGAGAACAACTTAGAACCCACCTTCAACTCTGTACTGTTCCACTCGCAGCTAGCAACTCCATTTCTTCCTAGCCCAACTCAAACCAACCAGAACATCACTCTCCCCTTTTGCCTGGCCCTTAACTAGAGAACCAATGTCAAAATTAATACCAGCCCAAAACAAACATTCTCTCCTTTGGCCTGGTCCTTGAACTAAGAGGAACCAGTGTCAAAAAAATACACAGTCCAAAACAAACATGCTCTCCTTTTGCCTGGCCCTTGAACTAAGAGGAACCAGTGTCAAAATTAATACCAGCCCAAAACAAACATGCTCTCCTTTTGCCTGGCCCTTGAACTAAGAGGAACCAGTGTCAAAAAAATACACAGTCCAAAACAAACATGCTCTCCTTTTGCCTGGCCCTTGAACTAAGAGGAACCAGTGTCAAAATTAATACCAGCCCGAAACAAACATGCTCTCCTTTTGCCTGGCCCTTGAACTAAGAGGAACCAGTGTCAAAAAAATACACAGTCCAAAACAAACATGCTCTCCCTTTGCGTGGCCCTTGAGCTAAGAGGAACCAGTGTCAAAAACAATACACAGTACACGTCTCCGAACCTCATGCCGGCAGACCAACTCTCTGACAATGTACCAGTCCATATTAGTGAGGCCTTGGACATTACAACCGTACTCTCAATCCCGCTCATGACAGCAACTCAATCCCGCTCATGACAGCAACCACTACTCAACGCACATCTCTGACCTAACCATCTCTCCAATCCCCTCTGCCCTACTCACAACTCCTCCAACTCACCCCCTACAACCTGCCTTTTCTCATTACCATACACCCTAAACTGTAATCGGTCGGCTTCGTCTTGTCTCTCAGCTGGAGGGCTCGATCAACCTCTCTGAACTACTTAAGTACCCCTATATTTCCTACTTGGACCTCACACTTCCTTGACTGCTGGACGTGTGCCTGACATTCACCCCTTGTTTCCTCCCTGAACCGTTGAATGTGTGCCTGAGACTCCCACTTGAACCTGTTTACCTGTGCTTGATAATCCCTCTTTAGGTCTCCGAACTCCTCTCTCAGCTGTACCAAGGTCCCGCAGCCGTCTCTCTTCCTCCTCATACACATCTCTACTGTCAAGCCTAACCAACTCAGTCCGGGCACAAGGATGAGCATCAGTGCGAGTTCAATACCTACCATTACTAACCAACACATGATGGCGTTCATTATCCCAACCACAGTACTATCAGTCACAGCATTAAAAACTACGCTCTGCTACCATTTGTAACCCGTCGGAATTTACTGGACTTTAATTTCTCACTTGACTTGGGGTTTATTAAAAATTAATAGATGGTAATGGCAGTGGAAGCGCCCCTTTGAGAAAAATCCCGAACCAGCACAAGAACACTTAAATCTACTAAACAAAATGAATTGTCCATGACCCGTGGAAGGATAGCGTCTGTGACTGGGATGAATGAGACACACTGTAAAATTTAGACACTTATATTCCCTCCAACACTACAAACACAATCAAATGATGGTACACCAATATGCGCACCTCTTAACTTAAACTTAAAACACTACTCTGGGGAATAAAAGTTATACATGATATAGAAATTATTAGAAACACAGGCAACAATAAATTTGAAGTATTAAGAAATGTTGCTTGCACACATGACACAGGCCTCAAGGGCTTTCACAAAATAATATCAGTCACTTAGGAAATGGTATTAAAAAATAAGAAATTAACTACTCTACAATGAATAGGCCTTAAGGGCTCTCAACAAAACAATATCAGTCACTGAGGAAATGGTAATAAAAATAAGAAATTAAAGACTCTACAATGAATAGGCCAGGGCTTCCAACAAAATAATATCAGTCACTGAGAAATGATATTAAAAATAAAAGTACTTCTCTACAATGAATAGGCCTTAAGGGCACTCAACAAAATTATAGCACCCCAACAGATGCACACTTCCTAACCTAACTTAACCACTACTCTGGGGAACAAGGTTATACCTGAGATCAGAATTATGAAGAACAATTAGATGCATTAAAAGAATCAAATCACAGTATCACTCTGGTTCCACTTAATGGCACAAACATTCAAAAACAATACTATCAAATTTATTTAGGACTATTAAACTACACACGTCAAGATAATATCAGTCTGAGGAATGGTGTTAACTACACCCGTAATAAGGGAGGGAAGATGTTCCTCTAGGTATCTCCTAAAGACCTAGACTCACGGTCTCAGTGTGTGACCATTAGTTTACTCAGCTAGCCTCAGTGTACTCCCAGTGCGTCCATAAAGCGGAAGGGAGTGAGCCAATCAGACCTTGTACAGTTGAGAGAAACTTTAGCTTCCCGTTAGCAAGAGGGTTTCACTAAGCTGCTCGGGACATGTGGTGTTGTGCACCGAGTGGTAAGAACTGATCACCCACTGTGGATGCTGGTCCCGTCGTTTTAGTTGTCGGAAGCACTCGTTCACTCAAGAGATCCTTTGCTACCCCGCTAAACAGTGACAGGCCTACACTGATCGGTCCAATGGCGACAATCGCCACCCTCAATCATCAACGGCAGTCTCAAACGGCAGTCAATCTCTCGCAGTCAAACTCCGGTCAACTCCGGTCAAGTGGGTTCTGACGGAAACCCTGAAATGAACTCACTGTTAGCTCTAGTTTACTTTACCACTGCCTTATCTAATCCTGTCTGAGATCGAATGAGACTTACTTGTTATACTGCAATAGTGCAACACAGGTGACTAGGCCACGTGACTATTTCTGTGACGGACGCGCAGGGA
>NW_024755454.1:25000-58110 GCF_018991925.1 Homarus americanus
ACACACACACACAGACACACACACACAAGCACACACACACACACACACACACACACACACACACAAACGGATAACTTAGTACACCACGGATAACTTAATATAACACGGATACAGCCACAGATAACTTAAGTACACCACGGATAACTTAGTACACCACGGATAACTTAGTACACCACAGATAACTTAGTACACCACGGATAACTTAGTACACCACGGATAACTTAGTACACCACGGATAACTTAGTACACCACGGGTAATAGTACACCACGGATAACTTAATACAATACGGATAACGTAGTACACCACAGATAACTTAGTACACCACGGGTAACTTAATACAACACGGATAACCTAGTACACCACGGGTAACTTAGTACACCACGGGTAACTTAGTACACCACGGATAACTTAATACAATACGGATAACGTAGTACACCACAGATAACTTAGTACACCACGGGTAACTTAATACAACACGGATAACCTAGTACACCACGGGTAACTTAGTACACCACGGGTAACTTAGTACACCAAGGATAACGTAGTATACCACTGATTAGAGATAGATAGTGGATGTCCTATTATGAAAAGTTGTATCTCATTGGTTGATGGAAAGATGAGAGTGAAGGAAATTTTATAATTGAGGAACGTGAGGAATAAGAGAAGTGAATGATGTTTAGTTAAAGGAGACTATCATCACTGACCACTGAACAAATATTATGTAATGGTACAGTATAATACAGCCGTCTAATACACGGTCAAGGAGGCTTTGTTTTATGATTTTGCATTAGACCATCACATCTTAAATTTTTTACTTGAACATTTGTGTAAAGTTTCATTAATTCGTGGGGATCTAAAGCTCTCCCCAACCTTCCTCCTTGCTTCAGCATGTGAAATATTGTACTGTCTTATCCCCTTTTGCTTCATGTTCCCTCCGCGTCTAAAGACAGACGCAAGAAGGGCGAGGATGCTCGTTTCCCAAGGTAAATAATGTTTTCGTCTCCCATAAACAGGTGTCAGTAACTTATTCTTGACTGGAGCATTTAGCACACCATGTTATGTAAGTGAATATAAAATCCAACTATCCTGAATATTAATTTGAGCAGCTTACTCTTGTTAAGTATCTGTAAAAGTAAAGAGGAAGTCAATTACCTGATTAATATATTGTAAATATAAACCTGTGGCGAAGGACACTGCCTACATTAGGTACTCCTCAATGAGATGTTTACTATACTTGTGCAACAAGCAAACATGACCAGAATACAACGTTGAAAATGATCACCGCCACTGGCACCAACACCACCCGGGCCTTCCTCAATATGTTTACATGGCAAGTTGAGTGAGCCGTCGTGGCCACGTTGTCTGATGGAATAACTCTGACGACCTGCCAGGGATTCTCCTGTTGGGGTTGGGATCTCACGTGGCACAAGATGATGAAGAAGAGGAGGAAGATACAAGCAAAGAACCACACATCGATCATCTTGACAGTGGCTGTGGCAGGGAGATTGTCAGAGGTGTTGTTGAAGAGTGTGTACAATACAAGCAGTGTCGTCAAGCTGAGGGTGAGGCGATCCTTCCAGGGACACAGAAGAGAGGAGATAAAATAAATAACTGTATAACAACGTTAAGAAAAAAGTGAAATATATCTTGTGGCAAGTAGTCAGTTTATGTAAAACTATTTCATTGTGACTACTGCTTAACACATTATTAATAAATAGCAGGATAAAAAAAAAAACTAAAACATATTTGCCTAAGGCTCTTGTTGATTTTATTATACAACTCAGAAGATGATACTGTACTGTATTGCAGTAACGATTTTTCTTCATATTATCGTAATTTTCGTATAAAATATATGTTAGCCTCTACCAGACAGGGAACCTAGCCCGGTATATAGCTGGTTATTGACCTGTCTGCGGTAATCGATAGTCTATGCTAAGACTGACACAAGATTTTTTTATTCTAATAATTATATGGAAGTAACCTATTTAGCTTATTAGGTACTGTTGGTGACAATTTAATATAGTGATGATCTTTGCCGACCTCATGCCAAGGCCAAGCATCATGAGGAAGAGATTATTGGATGGTTATCTAAAAGGGAAAAACACAAGCGAGACATCAGTTGTATCCAAATCAAAGTGGAAGCAACATCTTAAAAAGGGAAGGACGAGAGTTAATATTTTGAAAATGCCAACACCTACTTATATATTGAGTCTTAAATTAGGAGAAAGAGAAAAATAAACTAAAAAAAAAATTATGTAGTTTGTCCGTCGAAATTTTATATTTTTCGAGCATTATAACCGATAGAATTATCCCCAATATTAGTTGTTCAAAGTTGGCTGTGCTTTGAATTACAGTAGAAGGAAATATGTGGGGTAAAATACTACCAATAACACCAAACAAACCTTTGAAAACCTTACCTAACCTTGCCTAACTTGTAAAAATTTCAGGAATTGCTTTTGAATTTATGGAGCCATCCTCATCTGAACAACGAAAACCACACCATTGGCATCACATACTAAACATTGAAAACATGAAAAAGTAAGTTTTTTATAGTTTAGGATTTTTAAAGGTTAGGTAAGGTTTTCAAAAAAATTGTCTACTGTGTTTTTAGTATTTTACTCAATATTTTCCTTGTACTACAAAGCCCTGCCTAGTTTGAACAAATAATATTGTTGGTAATTTTATCGGTTAAAATACTCGAACGATATAAATTTCCTATGAAAACGCTATGGAATATATTTTTATATATATAAGAAGGTGTTGGCAACTTCTAAATATTTGTCAGGAATAAACTAAATTAATTAAAAAGAAAAAAATTACCATTAAATTACAAAACATATCTCGAGTTGGTTCAGAATGTTTTAGAATCGGGATAACAGTGATGAGTGTAGTACATTATCTGTATTATTAATATTCCAGGGAAAGAAGAGCACCTTTATTATGGCTATGGTCAGGTAAAGACAATATTAGGTCAGCCATAGCCCTGGCATGTAAAAACATAGCCAGAGCCGCGGCAAGTGGTAGACATTGTAATCTAACTCTCCGGGATGTAGCGAAGGCATTTGATAAAGTCTGACATGACGGTCTAAAATATAAGATCCTCCAACTCGGACTTCCCACCAACATTGAAAAGTTGCTTTGCAACTTTTTTGGCGGCAGAAATGCCAAACTGAGGGTAGGACAACACACAGGAAAGACCTTCCCACTCATGAGCGGAGTCCCTCAGGGGAGCGTCCTCTTCCCCACCCTATGTATTATCTACACAAGTGACACCCCGCCTCCCACTAAAATAGGTAACGAGGATATTATATGTGCAGATGACATCACTCAAATAACAACACATCAAGGAAAATCACGAAAGTTACAGGTCGACAACACCAGGCGGGAATTAGAAAGGGTAAATAATTACGAAAACAAATGGAAATCCAAACCAGTCTCCCGAAATTCACAGTGATACCCTTATGCAGAAGGAAAACCCATCCATTAGTAACGAATAATGCCCAGATAGAATACAAAAGCAGAGGCACCCTCCTGGGCCTACATATATCCACGACAGGTTACTCCCATCATGTCCACACCAGGAAGGAAAAGGCAAGAAGAGAGATGAGAAAACTTTACCGCCTTAAAGCGCTTCCTGAGAAAATAAAGCTCCGCCTGGTGACATCATTTATCACACCGATATTAACTAACCCAGCAGTACCTCTTCATACTATGAGCACCACTCAAATATTAAAATTACAGGTGGTCCAAAATGAAGCCCTAAGATTCGTCACAGGTGAAAGATACCCCTTCACCAGAACCACAGCCGAGATACATAGAGACCTGAGAATAAAACCCATCAACCAGCAGCTGCACACCCTGGCCAGCAGAATCTGGCAAAAGATAGAACGATCAGAGCAAGAACTCCTTCAAAGACTCCCACCAGATAACGACAACAACCATACATGGTTCCCAAAAAGATACAAAATCTCAAAAGGTCCATTACCACCCCCGATCTACACGGCCAGGCAATAGACAACCTCCCTAGACCAGCATCCGCCAGTAGGATCGGCGGAATATGAAATAAGGCCCTTAAAGCACCCATTTATGGGTGCTTCGTGTTTTTTGTTTCCTTGTGGTTATCAGCATATATATATATATATATATATATATATATATATATATATATATATATATATATATATATATATATATATATATATATATATATATATATATAATCAACGACCTCACCAGCCAGGAATCGAACCCTCGACCTACTGAGGTTCACGGCGCCATCAGCTCGATAAACAGGCTTTGTGTGAAATATAACAGAGTCTAGGACTGCTTTTAGTGTCCTTGTGGGATGGTCGGTAGCGTTCCCTAGTCCCACCCAGTAGGTCGAGGGTTCGATTCCTGGCTGGTGAGGTCGTTGATTATATGTTCAAAGTCCGCGTGTTATATGGACTAAAAATGAAGTATATATATGTACCTCGTGTTTCATACCAGCTGGATTCGGTAAAATGCTACTGACACCACATACGAGGCACGGGCAGTTCCCAATGAGGTTCACGGCGCCATCAGCTCGATGAACAGGCTTTGTGTGAAATATAACAGATCTAGGACTGCTTTTAGTGTCCTTGTGGGATGGTCGGTAGCGTTCCTAGTCCCACCCAGTAGGTCGAGGGTTCGATTCCTGGCTGGTGAGGTCGTTGATTATATGTTCAAAGTCCGCGTGTTATATGGACTAATATATATATATATATATATATATATATATATATATATATATATATATATATATATATATATAATAATAATAAACAGCTGATAAAACTGGCACAAGATGGTAAAAGTATTTGGTCACCTAAGGATTTTATAAATCTGGTGATGGACTTCAGTTCACTGGATCATCGTTTGGAGTACTGGCGTGTGCATGCATGTATTTACTTATGTGTTGGACTTACCCTTTGGTCCTTAATGTCAAGGAAGAGCGTGGCGTATCCGACAGCAAGAAGAAGGCTGCTAGGTACGAACACCTTTATCACAATCATTGTCCATCGCCGCTTCATCCATAGTTCATCTGCAAGAACCACATATACCTTATGTGTGCAGATGTGAAGATTTTTGTGAGCCTAGATTTTGATCCTGGCTTTCTTGATGTGGATATATATGATATTCATCAATTACCATGCGATGAGGACTCTTTAGCATTAGAGGTGTCGACTTTCTCATCGGTTCGGGATATTTAACCCGTTTATGTTAGGTTAGATTAACTAGAGGTAATGCCCAAGCTTGTAACATCACAGATGAATCACCTGGGGTCGAAACATTCCAGGCTAAACTTATGAGTCAAAAAAGCACTAAGCTTAATGTTAGGGACCAAAACTACCCTTGCTCAAATGTCCCTTAAACAAACGAATCCTATTAGAAGATCTGTACAGGCTGTGAAACAATAATATTGACCACTAACCACCAATACACCCTGATGTGTCTGATTATTGTCTCGTTTAAATTCGGCCACCCAGCAGTCCGTGAAAATGTACGAAGGCAGTACCTTCGTCTCCAGGTACTCCACCCTCGTCCTCTCCCTGGAGAAGGTCACCTGCTGGCCGTCGGTGGGTAGCTTCATCTGCACAGAACACTGTTGGGCGTCAAACGGGTAGTTGAACACGCTGAAGAGGCACACAAAACTCCCGCTGAAAGTAAAATGCTTCCTCAGTAGATATAATTAACAAGCCTGAATCAAATTCTAATTATAGTAACTATTTTTATGCATATTATTCTTAATATACAATCGAGAAGGGCTGGAGAGTAATTCAATAGTTTAATAGGGACTGGCAGCTACCTGTAGTGTTGTTCCTGGACGATGAATGCAGACCTCCCTCCGTATGCTGTATCTGTAGAGCAGAACATAAGAAATGATGTTTCATTTGCCTTGAAATCAACAGAGATAATAAACATAAATTTAAATAGAGTACAACGTGAACACCTACCCATATTAACATCATTGAAATCCACTTGGAGTGGTGGGCCAGACTTCTTAATGTAAATTTTTTCTTTGATTATTCTTATATCACCGTCATTAATATTCATGTACCACACAGCAGGTCTCCAGATACTGTTTATTTCTGTCGTAGAAAGTGTATTAAATATCATAGTGTCTTTTAGGTTACGGTATGTGAGTCTTGTATCCATCCAGGTTAACACGACGTTTATCTCCAAACTGATGGCTCTGTTCATATCACTGATACTGAGGATGCGGACGATCTGGAGAAGTGACTCTAGTTCTAAGACTTTCCCTTCACTCGTTATATGGAGGCCTTTCTGACCGGTAATTTTGGGGCAACGAAACCAAAGTGCAGTTTTCTTCATCAGAGAAATCAGAGCAGTCGTCTATAAAGTTGCACCTTTGCTCCCTCGTAATACAGAGACCATTGGTACACGTAAACTCAGAGTTGTCACAGACAGACAGACTCAGTATAATTTCTTGACCTATCATATGATCACAAATTTCTGATGCGACCACCCAAGTATTTTTACCCAGTGGATATGAATTAATAGAACGCATTGTCACAGTGGCTAAATCTTCATCTGTTTTCGTGTCTTTAAGAATCCAAAATCTCGGCCCAGACATATAAATAGAGAAGCCGTAATATCCGTGAAAATATGGTTTCCCATTGGAATAGCCGAGAGTTTCGTAAAGGGTTTCTCTCTCTCTTCTCAGGCACAAGCCTCTCAAGCGCAGTGGTCTCTGACGGTTTTGTGCAGGCAACGCACGTCTCATAGTCTAGGTCACATTTCACATCATTCCAAAGTCCATTTCTCCGGTTCATATATACACAGTTCTCAAACGTCTTCCCATTAGGTTGTCCCCGATCAAACTGTAAGTACGTAACAATTTCACGGTCGGAAATCTTTCGCCATTCTCCTTCTTCTTTTTCATCAGTTAAACCAATCCACAGGATAAGACTTGATCGACATGTTTCTTTAAAAATCAAAGATTCGTTAAACAGCTTGACATTTTCATCATGGGTCTTTGGGCCAAACATATGACCACCAATCAGCTGGCACATGAGGAGTGAGTGTCTGTGATCACGATTCTCTGGGAAGATTACAACATCGTTCGTTATCTGACAGAGGCTGGAGAGTTCTTCTTGAGAAACAATTGCACCAAATGCTTCAATATCATCCGTGTCAGAGGAGAAGACGTTGCCTCCAACCATCTTCTTGCACGTTGCCATTTCCTCAACCTCCTCCTGGCTAAGGCTTCTGTTCCAGAAGTTAACTTGAGCCATGCGGCCGCGGAAAACTTGATCCTTTTCGAAGCCTCCTGATCGTCTGTCTTGGTCCTGACCCAGGATGAGGGTACTATTAAGCGGTAGCGGGACGGAGGAGGCGGCAGTGTACAGGGGACCCCACGCCAGCTTCTTGCCGTCAACGAAGGCCTGATAGTGCCCCGAAGAGAAGATGTGGCAGTAGTAAACCCATTGATTAAGACAAAAGTCCACCATGAACTTCGGGAATCCATGTTGATACAACTCTTGGTAGTATATTTCGACCTCTTGGCCACGTCGATCTGGAGATGAATATGAGAGAGTATATGAGAAATTGTGATCATGTATGCAAGGGTAATTAGAGATCAAAGATGAATTATAATTTACCTTACCTTTATATATATATATATATATATATATATATATATGCAAGTAAATCACTGTGGGTGCGCTTGATCCAGGTATATGCTGATAACCACAAGGAAAGAAGAAAACACGAAGTTCCCAAGCGCTTTCGTGTAAGTCACATCTTCAGGGGTGAGTACAGACTAAGGGGAAGTACAAAACAGAGGAGGGTGAGATCAAGTCCACAATGGTCAGGTATTAGGTAATGACCCTACTAATCTTCGAAAAGCACCGCAGCAGTCGGTGGTCAGGTCAGAGGGTAAGCTGACCCAACCTTCTCACCTGGTTACAAATCTTCTTAATTACGAAATTATCCAGTTTGCACATTCCATTACTCAAATTCATGTTGACGGATTCGGTATGTTTAATGAGACTAGATTCTATAATGTTCCTACTGTCAATTGAATTACAAGGTAATATTGAGGAGGCATTATCCCAGTCAATGCAATGCTTATTATCCCTCAAATGAACAAAAAGAGCATTGGATTCCTGGCCTGTTCTAACACTATATTTATGTTGTTTAAGTCTAGTTACAAGATCTTTACCTGTCTGGCCTAAGTAAAACATATTACATTCCTTGCAAGGAACCTTATAAATGCAGGGTATATATATATATGTGTGTGTGTGTGTGTGTTTTACGGAGAATAGCCCACCCGGGCACAGGTCATCGATCCACAACGGGGCCTAGAGGGTGAAAAAATATGAGTAAAAAAAAATAAAAATAAAATTATATTAATCTCTACCACGAAGATACCGGAAAACAAGCTTTTAAAAGTGAGACTGATTGTAAGAGTATAGAAACACAGAAAAAGGCAGGTGAGGTTCTTAGATTTGACTTTTTGTCCAAGAGATAGGAAACGTTGGACTAGCAGTGGTTCTCAACCTTGTTTGCCCCATGCACCCCTTTCACCATATGTCAGAATGTCATTCCCCCCTCCTTTCCAAGATTGTCTGCCTCAAAAAGTGCATTCCAAATAATATGCATATAATACTGAATATCCTTTATTTTTTCCATATTAGTACATATACATTTACAATTTTACATGGATTATTTTTATAGTGGAGTTTTACAAATTAAATGCCAATTGAAAATGTTGATGGATTTATAAAACTTGAATAAAAGTAAAATAGTTTTTTTTTATTTATAATGAATTACTTAACAGACCAAATTGAAGCATGATGCAATAAACAAAAAGTTCAATAGAATACCAGGATATTGTAAATTTGTAATTAATTTTATTCAGGTGAAGATTACAGTCAATGAGAAACCTGTGATTGTTTTTTCTTCGCCAATTCTGGGATACGCGGAGGAGTGCTTGAAAGGGCACAATGCAGGTCATTTTCTACCTCTACAGTAATCTACTACGTTGCTTCGTTTTAATTTGCAACAGAGTTGAAAAGCCTGACTCACAAAGATATGTCGACACAAACGGAAGCAATGCACGGATAGCTCTTTCTGCCACTTTTGGGTAGGAATCGCACATCAAGGGCCAAAATTCTGTGATTGATTTCTCATCGAACATATCTCTTGCTCCCGAATCAGTTTCCACCCCCCCCCCCTTAAAACCTGAATGCCCCCCCTGGGGGGAATTCCCCCCTGGTTGAGAACCCCTGGACTAGGGTGTGTTTTCCTGGGGCTGGGATAGGGCATGTAGCTGAGAGGATAGATAGGGTTTTGTCAGGGAAGGGTACCAAGCCAGTAGTGTGTCTTAGTGTAGGAGGTAACGACATAGGAAAGGTTTAGGAATGAGGAACTTTTCAAGAGCTATAGGGAGGCGCTGGGGTAGGTTAGAGATAAGGGAGTGATCCCGATAGTATGTGGAGTCTTGCCTAGAAGAGGAGTTGTGGTGAATGGTTGTCAAGGGCAGTTGGTATCAACGGCCGTCTTGACAGATATTGCAAGTCAATATCAGTCACATTCATTGACATGGGACAACTTCTACGGCAGAAGGGACCTTTATGCTAGGGATGAGGTGTATCTGTCTAGGGATGGGGTGGCAACCCTGGCTGGCTCTCTCGAGAGGGCAGTTCAAAAGATGTCGAAGTCTTTAAACTGCTCGAGGAACATATGAGCACGGGGTGGAGGAGACTGCAGTGGGGGTGAAAGGTTACGGGGAAAAAGTGTTAGGAATTATGACAAACTAAATTAGGCAGGGAATTAAAACCTAAATGCGACAAAGAGAGGACTTAGAACACGACTAACTTAAATGTCTACTACACAAACAGTAGAAGTATGAGAAACAAAATGGATGAAACCAGGGCGTTGGTATGTACCGAAAAAATCGATATAATAGCATTCACCGAAACATGGATAAACCTAGACTCACGTTAGTTACCTGTCGAATACCAAATTGCAGGTTACAAATTATTCCATACCGATAGGCAGATTAGAAAAGGAGGCGCAGTACCAATCTTTGTCAGGGATAATCTGAAGTGTGAAATAAATAAGAAAATAAAAACTGAGCGGAATACAGAAACAATTTGGATAGAATTAATCGTTGGTAGGGAAAAATTAATCACAGGAGTAATATAGAGACCTCCTAATCTTGAGTTAATGAGCGACTTATTTGGGATGAAATGCTCAGGGTTTCCATACATAGCAAAGTCTGTATAGTAGGCGACTTTAACTTTAGCCAAATAGATTGGATTGACCTTACGGGTAACTCATAAGAACATAAGAACATAAGAATGGAGGAAACTGCAGCGGGCCTATTGGCCCATACTGGGCAGTCCTATTTATACCCATCCCCTATTGCTCATATATCCATCCAACATATGTTTGAAGCTATCGGAGGATTTTCTTGAAAAAATCCAGGACTGTTTCCTAAGCCAATATATAACCGAACCCACCCGGGGTAATAATACACTCGATTTAGTTCTGTCAAACAGAGAAAACCTCATTAGTAATGTAGAGGTATGGAACGAACTTGCTAACAGCGATCACAAATAAATTAGATTCCAGTTAGAATTTCAGGGCAGCCGCAAGGAAATTTCCACTTAGGTCCCAGATTTCAGAAGCGCAAACTTTGATAATTTGAAGAGGCACCTGAGAGAAGCGGTATCACGCTTGGGGGTGAATTACATGACCTGACGGTTGAGGATGACCTGATAACAAGATCTCAGGTTGACTGGTTCCACAACAATTTAAATAATGAGTTACTTAATGCACAAAGGCAGACCATACCATACAGAAAACTCAGACCAAACAACAATGACCCTAAATGGATAAATAATTATTTAAAGAACATTATTGGCCAAAGGAAGGCTATAGGTAGGAGAATAAATCGTCGTGAAGTTTACCTCCGAGATTATTATAAGGTATTGGCCGATAGGGTTATGACCGAGATAAGAAAATCAAAGAGGAATAATGAACTGAAGGTAGCAAAGGAGGCGAAGTCAAACCCCAAGGGCTTCTATCAAATGTATCAAACTAAAGCACGAGAAAAGATTTGACCAATACTGTCGGATACCGGTGAGCTAACTGATAACGACGGAGAAATGAGCAATAATCTGAATAAATATTTTTCAACAGTTTTCACCACCGAAAATTTAAACATGATTCCCGAGGCATCGACTCTACAGAGAGATAGTGAAGAAAATAAATTAAGCGAGATAGTAGTAACTAGTAACGATGTTAGCAAGCAAATAGATAAACTAAAGACTAATAAGTCACCAGGTCCCAATGAGATATTTGCCGGAGTATTAAAGCAATGAAAGGAAGAGCTTAGTATGCCCTTAGCTGCTGAGAATGGATGGTGGCCAGAATTACTACCAAGAGCAGAGACGTTACCGAGAACAAATTCCGGCTTGAATGTCATGTACACTAATACTGACACGTTCCTTGATAAGAGAGAGGAGTTTGAAACACTGCTGAAGGTGCATCAACCCGATATAGCAGGAGTTGTAGGACTGTTGTACAAGAATAGGATAATCCACCCAGAGGAATGTGAGTTCAGTATTGACGGAAATGACTAATTTACGCACCTCTCTCAAGAAACTTGGATATATCTACAGATCCCTAAACTGGAGTACCAAACCAAAGGAACTTAAGAGCCTTAATAAACAACGCAACGAGGCTCAACCCTAGCCACCTCCTTATCATGGGGATTTTAACTATGGCGACATCGACTGGAGAAATGAGTTCACGCCAAATGACTTGAATAACCCCGCTACACTTTTTGTAGAAACTCTGAGAGATAATTTTTTTGTTCCAACATGTGAAAACCCCGACGCATTACAGAGGGGAGCAAACACCCAAGCCTGGACCTCATCATAACAAATGAGGAGGGTATGGTGACCAAACTGGAACATCTTGTATAATATGGACACGAAGTAGTACCATCAGCTGTGTACTCTTATATTACTGTATTAATTATGTATAGTAAAGTATTACAGAACATGTATTAATTCTATGTAATATTTCCATTTATTATGCACCATGTTATGTATATACATTATCATATTTACATTTTATGTATTCAGCTTGTGAATGCTGGCATCTGTACATCCCAGCGCGCAGTAATACATAGAGTGGAGACAACCAGTCCCTCAAGTGTGGAAGCGAGCTTCTTGGTCCCTCTGTATATATCTCCCGTAGGAGAATAAGAACCTACTTTTAAGATAACAAGTGTTTGTGTATACCCTCCGTAGTGTAGAACATTTTGGAGGTATCAAAGACGAACGTAGATGGCGCAGTGGACATTTCTCAGTGAGATACAGTGGACTAAGCCTTCCCTCCTGGACTGTTAATGGCGTCTCGTCTTCAGCTTCACCAAGGATCTACAGCAAGACTACAAGCCTCTAGACTTACAGTGTTGTGAAGTGCTATGCTGTGTACAGTCCTGTGCTGTGAAGTGAAGCGTTTTGCGAAGTGCTGTGTTGTGTATTTTAATCATAATTGTCTGTGCAAATTGCGGTCAGATGACTAAGGGAGCTGGTCCAGCAGTGCGTCCGCTCCCATCTCTGGTCGGAGGGTAACTAACCGACCAGCGAGCGACGCTGCCCAGCTGCTCCTACCTCTGGCAGCGCGCCAAGCGTCTCCCGCCATACACACACACACATGCATTCACAGACCCACCTTATATTAAATTCTTGTGAGTTACTTCAGACTTCTGTAATTCTGTGCATAGATTACGAGGGGCTGACCCGGTCTTTTGCACAGATAGAGTAGAGAAGCTGTCGGCATGTCTCACAGGGATCAAAATGATACCCTGGACGATGGGATTATGAGTTTAAGGCTGGGAGACCTCTCTCCGGCCACACTCAGGCCCCACGTACCCCACAGTGACAACGCCCAGTCACCCACAGAATCTCCTCGTTCGTCGCGAGCAAGCTCTCCTGCGATGCATGCATCCACAGATCTCCTTCAACTGATTAAGTGGATGGAAACTTCTCGACGCCAGGACGATATTGCAAGGAGAAATGAGGAAGAAATTCGGTACAGGAATTCTGAAAGACAGCGCCACAAAGAGGAACAAACACGCAGAGAACTCGAAGACATACGTAGAAGTGAGGATGACCTGAGAAGAAGAGAGGATCAAGCCAGATTTGAAGTCTTGATTTCCCTGTTAGCCTCCCCACAACGATCTACTGTACAAGAGTCGTCTGCTACTACTAATGTTGATGCGACTAGGGGCACTGGTACCTCATTTCCCAGAGTCGATTCAACAATCCCTCAAAAGGCTGCAGCACAAACGCCTCCCTCTCTGAAGTCTGACGCTTCCTATCAGATATTTCGGGAATGGCGTCGACGTTGGCAAGACTATGCAACAATGGTTGACTTGTCAAGTTTACCACAGCCTAAACAGATGATACAGCTTCGTATGTGCTTGTCCTTAGAGACACAACGTACTCTCGAGCACACACTTCAAGTCCCTCCTACGACAACTCTGACGGTAGAGGCCGTGCTCGACAAGTTACAGGAACATGTCAAGGGACAGCGCAACGAAGAACTTAGAAGAAGAGAACTCCCCCAATGTAAGCAGCTTGATGGAGAATCTTTTGATGCATTTTTTGTAAGGCTCAAGAGATGTTCAGAGGAAGTTGATGTTTGTCCTGGACCCTTCTCAAGTCTGTGAAGAGACACAACTCAAGACAATCATTTTAACGGGTGTCCGAGATGAAGAGCTAGTTCATCGTCTCATTTCACTTGACCCCACTTCCTCCCTTCAAGATGTAGTTACAAAATGTCGAGCGTACGAGGCCGCCAGGTGTGCGACTTCAGCTTTACGCTCACAACCTGACCAGGTGAGGGCAGTGTCTTCCTACAGAAAGGGTAAAAAGCAGCAAGGTAACCCCACCCCTCACCCTCCAGCTACACCTTCGGCAGCAGCTTTGTGTAACAGCTGTGCGAGACAGCATGATGCCTCCCAGTGCCCAGCTGCTCAAAGCGTGTGCAGAAGTTGCGACCGCCAGGGTCACTGGGCTTACACAGTCAAGTGCCCTGCTAGCAAAGTTCAGTGCAGACTTTGTGGTCGTGTGGGCCATTATGACAAATGTTGTCGTAAGAAGACACAGAAAGGACACCACCTAGGATCCAAGAAGTCATCCTCAGGTAGTGCTGGCGCGCCCCCTCCTTCTGGCAAGCATCAAGACGCTGTGTCCAGTCGTTCCTTTCGTCGTGTACATTGTTCCACAGACACGACGCCCCAGCACATCAATGTCGTCATTTCTCACGGTAACTTATCATCCAGTCTTCAGATGTTACCTGACACCGGTGCTGACGTCTCAGTAATTGGTCCACAACACTTAGCAAGTTTGGGAATACCCCGGAGCAACCTACAGCCCCCTCCTCAGACAACGAAACTGACAGCTGATGGTTCTAAGATGGCTCCAGCTTTGGGATCTTTCTGGGCTACCCATACCTTTGGTAAGCAGTCTTGCTCAGCCCGAATTGATGTTCATGATGGTATCCCGACTCCGCTTTTATCATATGGCCATTGTCAAGAGTTGGCCATTATCTCCAAGGAATTCCCCAAACCTATTTTAAAAATCACCCATGTCAACAGGTTGAAGGAACTCCCTATCTCTACTAACACGTCCCCTTCTGACGCAAGAGCTTATCTTCTCAAGGAGTTTGCTGACGTGTTGGTTACGAAGAAATCTTTAGGATCCACACCACTCAAGCCGATGGTGGGTCCACCTATGAAGATTCATCTTAAGGATGGTGCCACACCTTTTGCCATCCACACCCCTCGTTTGATTCCTCACGCCTACAAGGAGCTAGTTAGACAAGAGCTTGACTCCATGGTTGCTCAGGGAATCATCAAGCCGGCCGGAGACGAACCTTCACCTTGGTGCCACCCTCTCGTCCCCGTCGCCAAACCTCGTGGTGGAGTACGGATCACCACCGATCTATCAAAACTTAACCAGCAAGTTTCCCGTCCAGCCCACCCTTCACCCACACCCTTCGCAGCTGTTCGAAATGTGGACCCGAAGGCAAAGTTTTTTACAACGATGGACGCCTTATGTGGTTATTGGCAGATCGAGTTGGCCGAAGACGACCAGCATTTGACTACATTCATCACACCATATGGAAGATATCAGTATTGCAAAGGCCCCATGTGATTTGCCGCTACGGGCAATGCATTCTGTCAACGTGGTGACGCGGCCCTTCAAGGAGTCACGATTTGTGTCAAGGTGGTCAATGATATTTTACTCCATGACGAAGACTACTGTGACCACCTCTCCCGAATATATGAAGTTCTCACCAGATGTCGAAAGTACGGGATTACCCTCAACGCTGACAAGTTTGTAGTCGCCGCACCATCAGTAAACTTCTGTGGGTACACTCTCTCAGCATCAGGTATCGCAGCTGACCCGGAGAAATTAAGTGGAATCAAGGATTTTCCAACCCCTGCCAACCTGACAGACCTCCGTTCTTTTTTGGGTCTGGTCAATCAGCTGGCTGAATTCTCACATGACATCTCCGCCGCAGCCCAGCCGTTACGCCCCCTGCTGAGCCCCAGGAGGACATTCCTGTGGACCCCAGATCATCAAGAGGCCTTCCAGCGAGTCAAGCAGGCCCTCGTAAGTCCACCTGTCCTCGCCTGTTACGACCCAGCCCTACCCACCGTCCTCCAGACTGACGCCTCCAGACTCTACGGCGTTGGTTACGCCCTTCTGCAGGACTATGGCGGTGGACAACTCCGCTTAATTCAGTGTGGATCCCGGTTCCTGACGGACGCCGAGACCCGATATGCCACGATTGAGCTGGAGATGTTGGCTGTTGTCTGGGCGATGGCGAAGTGCCGCTTCTACCTGATAGGACTTCAGCACTTCACCCTCTTCACGGATCATCGCCCTCTTATACCTATTCAATCACTACTCTTTGGATGCAGTAGAGAATCCTCGCCTTCAACGTCTGAAAGAGAAGCTCTCGCCTCATCTCTTCACGGCTGTGTGGCGTGCAGGTAAGCTGTTGTGCATCCCGGATGCCCTGTCCCGCGCCCCTGTCAGTCGCCCCACCTCAGAGGACGAGATGTTGTGTTCTACAGCTGCTGCATCCCTCAAGTCAGTACTTTCATTGAAGGCCGTCTTCACATCAGAAGAGTCTACAGCACCGGATGCAGACAAGACCCTTGAAGATCTCCGCACCGCAGCCCGGGCCGACCCTTCCTATATCCGGCTCGTCGACTGTGTGTCTCAGGGATTTCCATCTAACCGATACGACCTTCACGAATCGCTACTCCCGTACTGGAAGATACGCGAGGACCTCTATTGTGACGGAGACCTCGTCTTGTATGGTCCACGAGTAGTCATTCCTACTGCCCTACGCTACCGTACCTTGACCCGCCTTCACGACAGCCATCGAGGAGTGGAGGCCACCAAGCGACGGGCGAAGCAGACTGTATTTTGGCCCGGAATCGACGCGGACATTGCAAGTACCGTCCGTGCCTGTGAGCCGTGCCAAATTCTGCAACCCAGCCAGCAACAGGAACCTTTAATGTGCGACGATAACCCTTCAAGACCCTTCGAGTCTGAGTCGGCCGGCTTTTTTGCAGTGGCAGGGACGTCCTTCCTCGTCATTGCCGACCGATTGTCTGGATGGCCTGTTGTCGTCCCCTGTGGTAGTGATACAACGGCTACTGCTACCATCCGGAACTTCAGGCATTACTTCAGAGAAGTTGGTGTTCCCCTCCGCCTCAGGAATGATGGAGGACCCCAGTTCACCAGCCACGAATTCCGGGACTTCATGGACCGTTGGGGAGTCCGTCATGTCGTGACCTCGCCCCACTACCCCCAGGCGAATGGACACGCTGAAGCCGCAGTCAAGACTGTTAAACACCTGATCCTTAAGGTGTCACCCTCAGGAAATATCGACTGCGAGGATTTCGATCGAGGTTTGTTGGAGTTACGCAACACCCCGAACTTCACCGGACGCTCCCCAGCCCAGGTTCTATACGGACATCATCTCAGGTCTTGTGTTCCTGCCCACCCGAAGTCTTTTTCTCAAGAATGGCAGGCCAAGACTGAAGAATGTGACAGCCGTGCAGCAGAACGAGCCGCAGATGTCGCTGCTCGGTACGACTGTCATGCCCGACCCCTTCCCAGGTTGAGTATCCGCCAGCAGGTCAGGATTCAGGATCAGGTATCTCACCACTGGGACAAGGTTGGGGTTGTCATGGGTATTGGCCGGTCCAGGGACTACCAAGTGCATCTTCCTAGTGGTAGAATATGGTGGAGGAACCGTCGTTTCCTCCGACCTGTGGAGCTGCCTAGTGTTGACCCTTCCCCAGTTGAGTCCCCTAATGTTGATGCCTTTACAGTAAATCCATCCCCACCTTGTGTTTCTGCCCCAGTACTCCGTAGGTCCGAGCGACTCAGAAACAAAAGGTCCGCTCAAGATGAAACTATGAGCGTATAGGGGGGAGGGAGGTGTATAATATGGACACGAAGTAGTCCCTTCAGCTGTGTACCCTTATATTACTGTATTGATTATGTATAGTAAAGTATTACAGAACATGTATTAATTCTATGTAATATTTCCATTTATTATGCCCCATGTTATGTATATAAATTATCATATTTACATTTTATGTATTCAGCTTGTGAATGCTGGCATCTGTACATCCCAGCGCGCAGTAATACATAGAGTGGAGACAACCAGTCCCTCAAGTGCGGAAGCGAGCTTCTTGGTCCCTCTGTATATATCTCCCATAGGAGAATAAGAACCTACTTTTAAGATAACAAGTGTTTGTGTATACCCTCCGTAGTGTAGAACATTTTGGAGGTATCAAAGACGAACGTAGACATCTAGCCTCAGTTTACACCAGCCACCACGTAATGCTGTCCTTCAGGTTTAACTGTTACTCAGTTCACGACAAAACCAGGCCAAGGTGTAAATATTACAAGGGGAATTACGCTGGGATGACGGAGAAGATGAGGGGTATCCACTGGCGTCACTCACTAAGGCATAAAAATGCGGACACTACGCTAAATGTCATAGCTAGTAAAGTGAACCATTTGATCGAGAAATGCATACCCAAGACCAAACCCAGTTCCTCTAGGAATACAAGGAGACCGCTACACATGAACCATGTGGCGGTCGACAAGGTTAAGAAGAAAACCCAGACATTAAAGACGTGGGTTAGGCCAAACGATGAGCAGGAAAGGAGAATGTATGCAAGAGCCAGGAACAGAGCAAAGTCAGAGTGTAAAAGGGTTGAAAATGAGTTCCAGAGGCTGGTTGCAAGCGAGTTCAAGTCAGACCCAAAGGCGTTTTACACTGTTAAAAAAAATCTTGTAAAATTTACAGAAAATTCACTGGTTATATTGTTGCCAAACATTTTCTGTATAATTTACAGAGATTCTGTATATATTTTTACATAAAATATCTGTTGAATTAACAGATTGTTGGAAGTTATTGGAAGCTCCAAAAATTTGTCCCTGAATACGAATTCGCATCTTTCGATTTACAACAGGTACCTACTTTGCTGCTAGGTGAACAGGGACCAAGGGGACTAGGAAGAGTGTCCAAGCAACTTCTGCAGGCCCGGGAATCGAATCTGTGACATCTTGCTTGCGAGGCAAGAGCTGTACCACTCCACCAGCGCCCCCCCATGTGATGCTGTGGCGCTCTTTGAAATAATGTAAACAAACACAGACATACGACGAACGTGAAGCACAAACAACCGCCAACCGCATATTCAGTAATTACATATAGAAATAACAGCATTAACATGCAATTTTAAATGTTCTTTGCATCATGAAGTGTATATAGTATGATAAAATGTCAGTTTATATTGATAATTAAACAAATTGAAACAGAGAAAGAGAGTGCCTGAAATATTTTACAGAACAAAAAAAGTAATTCAAATTACTACGTTTTCCTGGTCGGAAGTACAGAAGAAACATGTAAAAAATACTGAATTTTATAACAGTGTACGCTATGCAAAGTCGAAATTTAAAACGCGGGTAGGAGTATCGGACCAGAGGCTTAAGCATGGTAGTTATGCAGATACTGACCAGGACAAAACTGGGGCAGCTTCTTTTCCTCGGTGTTCACGAGACACGTTGCGAACAATCTTCTTGTGTTTAAGGACAGACGGTATGACACAGCACTGACCCACATTGTCTTCACAGAAGAGCTTATAAGAAATAGACTGTCCAAGCTAAAGGTTCATAAGAGTCCCGGAACGGACATGGTGCATCCTAGAGTGCTAAGGGAGTTGTACAACGACTAGCGGAGCCCCTGAAGGTCCTGTTCAGTAAATGCCTAGAAGAGCAAAAAGTCCCCAGTGATTGGAAAATGGCTTATGTGAGTCCTATCTATATGAATGGCGATTGACACTCCACGGATAACTATAGACCGGTGAGCCTAACCAGCATAGTACAGTATGTAAAGTACATGAGAGCATTATAAGAGATACCATGATCGAACATCTACTACGAAACAACCATGTAAATGATTGCCAACACGGTTTTATGCCGGGGCGCTCCTGGTTAACTCAATTACTCAAGGTACTGGATATTTGAACCCAAATTCTGGAACAGGGTGGTAATATCAATAATATTTACCGAGATTTTCCAAGACTTTCGAGAGTGTACCCCATGAAACGCTGAAAATTAAACTGGAAGGGTACGGGATTCGGGGAAATGTCTTAGCGTGGATCGGAGACTTTCTTCATGATCGCAAGCAGTGTGTGGTAAGTAATGGCACGAAATCATCATGTTTACCTGTCACAAGCAGGGTACCACAGGGCAGTGTATTGGGCCCTCTGTTGTTTGTTTGCTTCATAAATGACATACCTGAAGCTGTACATTCCTCCAGACAAATGTTTGCAGATGACGCCAAGTTATTTCGGGAGATTAAGAACCAAGCAGACTGTGAAGAACTACAGAAGGATCTCTGTCAGCTTCAAGAATGGTTGAAGAAATGGCTGCTGAGATTCACGGCCACGAAGTGTATGAGGCTGCACCTGGGACTTACCAACGGTAAGGAAGCGTATCATATGTCCCAACGGGACGAAGAAACTGTATTAATTGGGACTGAATGTGAAAAGGACCCAGCTAGATGTGTACCTTGACAATGATCTAAAGGTCTCGGCCAATTGCGAGAAGGTATATCATGCATTTAAATTATTAGGTCTTATAAGAAGGAGGTTCAGATCCTTAATAGTGAAGTGCTTCCCCGTCTGGAATACTGTCACCCCGTCTGGTCCCCCAGATATGCTAGGGACTGTCAGTTGATTGAAAATATCCAAAGAAGGGCCACCAGACTGGTGCCTGCACTGCGGCACCTCAGCTACCGTGATAGATTAGGGAGCCCGAAATTGCTTAGCTTATGCTACAGATGGGCAAGGGGAGATCTAAATGTGGTGTACAAGCATCTCAAAGGGCACTACTCAGTAGAGTGCCCTTACCTGGAACTGGCGGACGCTCGCCCCACAAGGGGTCACAGCTCAAGGTTGAAGAAGCGGCAAGCCCACAAATCTGTGAGGGGTAACTTTTACAGAGTGAGAGTTGTAAACTTGTGTTGTGACGGCACCGAGTGTGAGCTCTTTCAAGACCAGACATGACCAACACTGGGGCAGGTTCAGATACATTCATGAGCCAGTGCATGCCCAGTACTTGCCAACAGTGCGTAACAGAGACACAACAGATTGCCCAAGCGGTTAACGAGCCGATCAGTGGTGAAGAGAATAAAAGTAAAGTAAAAGTAACTATCTAACAGTTGGACAGAAGAGCCATCCTAGATGTGAGAGCAGGAGTGAAGTAGCTACTGCATATGTACATCACTCCCAGCTTTCGGGAAACAGCTTTAGCAATGTTGTGGATGTGTAGCTTCCATGGCATATTAGAGGAAATGATGAGGCCTAGTATATCTATTTTAGAACTTGGCAGAATGATAGCATCCTGAAATGTGATTGGTGGGAGATCATCTAATTTGGAAAGTGTAATTGGTAAATACTGAGCTTTATTGACTATTGAATAAACCAAGTTTCTACCTCCTCATTCGGAGATGCTCCACAGATCCGCATTGACAGTTGAAATGATATCAGCTCTAGAAACAGATCTAGTTTGAGACTTAGGGAGAAGAGAAAAATGTGAAGAAGAGTGAAAAGTAGAGTCATCAGCATAAGAATGGATATAATTAATCGTAGTGTGAAGTAAATCATTGATAAGAAGAAGGAAGAGAGTAGGTGAAAGAACAGAACCCTGTGGGACACCACTATTGGTAGAGAAAGAGCGAGAGGTCGATCCCTCGACAACAACTGCCATGGATCGGTTCTCAAGGAAGCTAGAGATTAGAGAACAAACTGTGTGCGTGTGTTACTTGTTCTCAGTCTGTTTTTTATGTATTATTGTTATGAATTATTGTACAATTTCATAAGTATTCTTTCTTTACTTATTCTGTATACGCTTGGAATCCTTCCATTACCGTCTTTCTACTAACTGAGGTGCACCGGGGGTGTGTGGGGGGCGGAGGGGGTTGTGTAATCCTACAGTACGTTTATGTGCGCAGAGATTATAGATACAAGTATGTACGCTGTATGAGTGGTGTTAACTATGTTAGTGAAGGAATTTGCCCTAAGTGTATGCTGGTATTACTTTTTTGAAACTTAAACCTACCGGAAAAACACTAATTTGTTCATTAGAAAAATTTCTAGTTTACATTTTACTTATATATTTTACTAAGTAGTTCATGTAGGCCATGGGCCAGGAATCCCCGCCCCCCTTCCCTGAGGATTTATGGAGACCATGTTATTTGGGTTGCCTGGGCCATGTCTTTTCAGTATCTTAGTGTCTGCAACATTACGTTGAAAACTTCGCAACTGACAGCTAAAAGCATTGACAGAGGCAATAAAAAGCTGTCTTGACCAGTTTTGCTTGAATAAAAATGTAATGGCAAAAATAGTACTTCACATCGACAGTAAGGGCATGGCTTTACTCAAAAGTTGAGACTGGAGAAATAAATTTGCATAATCTAGTTATTATACTAAATTATACATACAAAAAATATCTTGACCTCATTTACTAAAGTTAATCTTAAATTTGTTTCACATTTGACAGTTTTTACGAGTTTCGTTCATCTTTAAGATTAACAAATATTCAGTGGAAATGTAGTCAGTATCAAAAGACCAGTTGGGAGTGCAGAAAAAATCACAGAATTTAGTCATCTTGCTCAAAGACGCAGTCCATGAGATTAAGAACTTCTTGGTCTTCTTCATTCTCCTTTGTATTCTCTGGGCCTTCATCAACACATCCACCAGCTCTTGTGGCATGACTGGCGCTTGAACTCCAATTTTCCTTCTGCAAGCTCCCAGCCATACGCTTATGGTGCAGTAATGGCTTCGATTGATTTAGCTGCCTGATTCCATATAAGAGCTTGTTAATTAGCCCTTTTGAGGTGCATTTTTAGGGGATCCCTGCAAGAAGGATGGAAGCTCATGTGCACTCCATCGCAACTTGTCAACAATGCTCCGTGTTTCCTACTAAATCATTCCAGGAATTTCTTTCGCCCCAGTTTGTTGATTATCCTTGTTGATAATCCTCCATAGAGAAGGTACGTAAAGTGCTCAGGTCCAGCAAACACAATTTCAGGAATTTCTTCAGAATCCCCAAATTGTGTGACTGTGTCAAGAAACTTGAGGTGTTGTCTGAGTATCTTCACAGCTGTAATCTTCCCCTTCCTGACAAACACACTTGTGGTATCACAACTACTTAATGCATGTGCTGTACAGTACGTGTACTGCAGGAAGAACTTGGAAGATTTGTTTCCCCACATCCTGAATCAAACTTTGAATGTCTATGAGTCTCTTTTATTGGCGACCCCAACGTCAAACAGAACTTTCAGTCTGATGTTCTGTGCAAACTTCAGCATTAGAATGAACTCATCAGTCTCCAGCTCGCACAGTTATGATTACTTCTACTTTTACTTTTATCCTCTTCGCCACTGATCGGCTCGTTAGCCGCTTGGGCGGTCGGTCACGTCTCTGATACGCACTGCTGGCAAGTATTGGGCATGCACTGGCTCTTGAATGTATATGGACTTGTGTCATTGTTGGTCAATTCTATTCTTGAAAGAGCTCACAGTCGGTGCCGTCACAGCTGTGTCTGACAGATTGTTCCAAGAATTGACAATTCTCACTCCGAAAAAGTAGTATCGTTGCCTTGTCTTGACTTCGTCCACCTTCAGCCAAGGTGGATGACCAGAAAACTTAAACATGACATAGGAATAAAGAAAGGAATATATAAGAAATTAAAGGGAGGGGAGGAGCAGCTCAGAAACAGGTATAATGAACTATCTAGGAATGTTAAGATAAATGTAAGGAAAGCAAAGAGAGACGAAATCAAAATAGCAAGAGAATCCAAGGCGAATCCCAAGGGATTTTTCCAGGTATATAGGACAAAGGTCAAGGACAAAGTTGGGCCTCTAAAGTCAGGGAGGGGAGAATTGATAAATGGCAGTGCAGAAATAAGCAAAGCATTGAACAGCTACTTCTTATCAGTTTTCACAGAAGAAATTTGAGATGAAATTCCGGAGGTGGAACTGATATTTAAGGGAAAGGAAGAAGAGAAATTAAAGAATATCACTATCAGAAAAGAGGATGTTCTTAAGAAGATAAATAAACTAAAGAACACAAAATCCCTAGGGCCGGATGAAATTTTTTCTAGAGTCTTAAAAGAGTGTAGGGAACAGATTAGCGGACGCCTCGTAAACTTATTTACAAAATCATTAGACACTGGAGTTGTGCCAGAGTTGTGGAAACAGGCGAATGTAGCACCCATATTCAAAAAGGGAGACAGAGCATCAGTGTCAAATTACCGGCCGATCAGTTTGACGTCAGTAGTGGGCAAATTTCTTGAATCAATTATAGCAGATAGCATCCGATCGCATCTAGAGAAAAGCAAATTAATCTACGACTCTCAACATGGGTTTACAAAGGGAAAATCTTGTCTAACAAATCTGCTAACGTTTTTTAGGAAAGTCTTCGAGGTAGTAGATAATGACGAAAATTACGATGGTATTTACTTAGACTTTAACAAAGCATTTGACAGAGTGCCGCATCAGAGGCTTCTGAGAAAAATTAAGGCTCATGGTATCGAGGGGAAAGTTTTAAATTGGATAAAATCATGGCTCACCGATAGAACGCAGAGGGTCAGCGCAGATGGTGTTAAATCTGAGTGGGGCCGTGTAACCAGTGGGGTTCCCCAGGGGTCAGTACTAGGCCCACTCTTGTTCATAATCTACATAAACGATTTAGATACTGGGATCAGCAGTGACAAAAGCAAGTTTGCGGATGACACCAAAATAGGGCGGCAAATTAATTCAGGGCAGGATGCAAATGCATTACAGGAGGATCTAAATAAACTGCAGGGGTGGTCTGAAAAATGGCAAATGAAATTCAACACCAGCAAGTGCAGCGTACTTAATATTGGAAGAACAAATACTTATAATGTATACAGCCTTAACAACATCAACCTAGAGAAGTCGACTTGTGAAAGAGACCTAGGGGTACTTGTAAGCCCGGACCTACGGCATAGAAAACAGTGCGTTAATGTTCGAAATAAGGCAAACAGAGTAGTATTGGGTTTTATATCTAGAAGTGTAAGTAACAAGAGTGCAGAGGTCTTATTGCAACTATATCTTGCGCTAGTTAGGCCGCACCTCGATTATGCGGTTCAGTTCTGGTGCCCCTATTATAGAATGGATATAAATTCACTAGAGTCGGTGCAGCGAAGAATGACAAAAATGATTCCGGGACTTAGAAACCTTCCATATCAGGATAGGTTAAAGAAACTTAACTTGCATTCCCTAGAAAGACGTAGAGTGCGGGGAGATATGATAGAAGTATTTAAGTGGGTGAAAGGAATCAATAAAGGGGATATAGATAAAGTTCTTATAATATCCGAGCAGGATAGGACTCGGAGCAACGGATTCAAGTTGGATAAGTTTAGGTTTAGGAGGGAGATAGGAAGAAACTGGTTCACAAATAGGGTGGTGGACGAGTGGAACAAGCTTAGCAACTTTGTAGTAAGTGCGGGAACTCTGGAAAGTTTCAAAAGGAGGCTAGATAGATTCATGGATGATAGAGAGTGGTAGTAACTCTCGACAGGAGCTGCCATGCACACTGCACAGGCCAACCGGCCTATTGCAGACTCCTTATTTTCTTATGTTCTTATGTTCTTATGTTCTAATTTTCGTGGTTTGTAACTAGGCTATACAGTACACCGTACAGTACCTACAGCACGATTTCAGTAACAGGCACAAGAGGAATCAATTTATTTGCTTTTTAAACTTCGCTTGTTGGATCTATCAACTTCATTTGAACTCCGCACATCACTGTCATTCCTAAAAACCCCATTTAATTCATATTACGCTACATAACATTCAAATCCACCGCGCTTGTAGAATCTCAGAGAACGGGAAACATTGATAAAGGGTAACTCACCTACTCAAAGTTACTAGACCATGTGTTGTATTATACCCAGGTACAGTTATATAATATTAATTGTATGTATTCATAGCATTTAGGAGAACTCAGGGTATCCATAAGATGATTGGGAAAGTCCAGTTGAGCCGGACTAGTGTACTGTAGGACTAAGTGTGGATCATGGTTTGAGGGTCATACTATTTACGTCTGTGAACGTGTAGCGAACATAACTTCCACAAATATCATATGAAAATACATGAGAACAATGATCTGGAAAAAGGATAAATGCATCAGTACTATGTGAAGTGTTGGAAGTGACCCAGAAACTATACTTGAAAGGAAATATCTTGTATGCATCGGTGTGAACTTAATACACCTCGTATCCTCACGTGACATATACCCACGACATGTACAGTTATCAGAGAATCTTATGTCTGTGTTCAAATAGTGCAATGGGTGAGAGGAGGATCCCTAATTACAGTTTTAAGTGAAGTGTATATACCCACGCCATGAACATTCCGCCTTTGTTTGGGGAGCGTCCTGTACCCGCCTCGAGAGTGCCGCGTTGATATTATAGCCCAATGAATTTACCCAGGAACTAGCAAACCAAGACCTTACCTTAGTGTGTAATTTAGGATTAAAATATGTGTTTATAAGGCATGAGTGACAATATACCGGAAAGTGTTCAGGTGAGAACCGTAACAAATAAAAGTAAAAATTAAAAATTGGAAACTGTAGGCCTACGCAGTGACGAGCGGCGGGGCACTGCACTCAGTACCCTCCGTTCTACCGTCACCTCAGGTCAGTGTCCTATCGGGTTATATCCCGCCCTATAATCAAGGCTTATATAGAAGTTATTACAGTTTACAGCTTTGCTTGATGTATAAGTGTAATAGTAATGTGTTAGGGTGTGTGATAACCGCCCGTCAGGCATTATTTCTCAGTACCCTCCGTTCTACCGTCACCTCAGGTCCCATGCTGTCGGAGTGCCTTGCTGTGCGGCAGCCATTATCCCTATGAGCTTCCCACCAGGTGGTGAATACTCCCAGCTATGCCAATCCACTGTGAACCTGTAGATTCCCAGCACACCACTCCAAATGAGTAGTAACAAATAAGGAGACCGTGAGAAACTCCGCGGTCGTCACTTGGAGCGACCTATAATACCAGGCATAGAAATAGTACTGGTATGTCTCTTGATGAAGCCCTCATCTTTACCCACCGAGGACGGTGTGCGAACGCGGTGCCTGTTATGTATACCTAAAAGTTACAAGGAGTCCCATACCTGCAGGTGTGGAGTGTAACAGGTGTGTTGAGATGGTGCTACTATGTATGATAACCGACGGTGCTATATTCCATACAGGTGGAGCAGTCTGATGTGTTAAGGGGTAGTGTCAGAAGGAATGACCGAGGTAAGGTGGTCACAGATTGTTATGCAATAAATATGTGGATGACACGCCATTAATGTAAGACGTCTGGTGCCGATCCGGGTAACCAACATTTTCGTTGTTCTTCTGAGGAAAGCCAATTCATTTGTATGGTTGTTACCAGTATGCTTTATAAGGAATAAATTAATTACGACATGTTATAGTTTCACCCATCTTTCCCCTTATCGATCTGGTCAATGGAAAACCTAACCCAATGCCTAGTCCACTCTGCACGCTACCTAACGAGTTACATACTGTCCAGAGGGGGTCTGGTGGCAGCGACCCTTTGAAATTAAGATTAGAGTTTAGTATTCCCCCCTTAGAATTAGTGACCCCCAGTCTGGCAGTATACATTTAATATATGTTTAACTAGAGAATTATAACGTTAAATCATTTATATTAGATACTTCTACCGACAAACTCTACAGTCATTTTTTTTTTTAACATTCGAGTCAGTGCCGGATTAACCATGAGGCACTTGAGGCACTGGCCTCAGGCCCCCCGACTCTAAGGAGCCCCCAAATCCAAACATTCTCGAAGTTGAAGCGTATTAAACATGAACTTCGTTCAACGATGTCCTAGCAACGTCTCAATTTTCTGTCTCTTATGATCATTGAATGTGTCATTTTGCAGAAGCTTAATTTTGATGAAATCATTGATAAATTTTGATATATTTTGTTCTTGCTATATATATATATATATATATATATATATATATATATATATATATATATATATATATATATATATATATACCTTGAGGTAGGGGGCCCCAAGTTTTTTTTTTTTTTTTTTTTTTTTTATTGGGCACTCCCATACATCATTGTGTAAGGTGAAGCGCAGAAGTGTTTACAGCGCCCAACAGGGAAGCATGCTAAGTTCATGCTTGCCTTTATGTCTCATGAGTTAAGGGCTTAGAAGCCTGAAGAGTCAAGGGCGTAGAAGCCTGAAGAGTCAGTGGTTTACGTCCTCAAGCTATTGGAAGCTCCAACAACTTATCCCTGAATACGAATTCGCAACTTTCGACTTACACCAGGTACCTACTTTACTGCTAGGTGAACAGGGATTAATGGGGGCTAGGAAGTAAGTCCAAACAACTTCCACCGGCCCGGGAATCGAACCCGGGACATCTCGCTTGCGAGGCAAGAACGATACCGCTTCTACCACCGATCCCCCCGGGGGCCCCAAGTTGATCTGTGCCTCAGGCCCCTATTAAGCTTAATCCGGCCCTGATTCGAGTTACTTATTAGTATCCCGAAAGCGCCCTCCGAGCGGTACATAATTTTTTTAAACCAAATTTTCCATAAAAATGTTGGGGTACCATTTAGTAATCCGACAATATTATTGGAATTTCGGGATAAGTCCTCGGGAGTGGGTAGGCACCGAAAAGACTTATCCCGAATGTTCAAATTAGTTATATGTGAATAGAAAAGGTCTCTGAAATACAATATATGTAAAATAATATGAGATTATATATGAAACAAATATTTAAATGTACTAATAACCGATTTCGAAAGAAATGTATAATTTTTTTAAGAGACCGCCGTGTACCTCCGCGATGATTTACCTTAACCTCCGAAGATTTTTCGTCTCCCCATCGTCCTTCTCCAATTGTATCAAGCATTGATGCCTACAATTATCCTCTTATAGCTTCAAGTATTGTAAGTAACGCACCTTTGTTTGTGATAGAAAGGTGTAATGCCATTTCCAATTCGCCAATATATTATATAGGGAAGATCTAAGAAGAGCCAAATATACTAGGTATGTTGTTTTGGTAATAGTTTACAACAAGTGTCACCTGTGACCCACCTTGGAAAAATTTCTCCTGCTATATATCACTGTTTGGGTTGTTGTTCCGGTTGTGTTTAGATACAAGTAATGTTTGTAATTTTAGGTTAGGTTATGTAATATATTCTTTTGAGGGAATTTTCGAACTCAGGGTTGGAAATAAAGGGCTATAATTGATTAATGATGCTTTCAATCACTCGATTTAAATTGTGTCAGTCCTATCTTATCTCACTGGAACAATAATAAACAAAAGTTAAATATACTATGGACAAATTTCTTAACTAAATTCTGTGTAATCGCTATGCATTAAGCTTGTAAACTACTATGAAAAGTAATTTACCTAATATACAATAGTTACCGCAATATATTAGATTTTGTTTTATTTTTTCAGGCTGGCACCATGGTATTCTGGTATACAGAGCTAGTGGTGCTGTGAGGCTACCAAGGATTGTAATTAGAAACTTTTGCTTATCTCTCTGAGGAGGAGTTCGTCAAGAGGTATAGGCTGTCCAAGGAATGCATCCATGAACTACTTAAATGAGTTGAGCCGCATCTGCTAAGAGTTCAAGATGTACAAGGCAAGAAATTCTTGTGTTTTTATAGCGTGCGGCCTACAAGATAATTGGGTTAAGTTAACTTAGGTTAGAGTATTCAGTTCAGGTCAGGTCAGGTCAGGTCAGGTCAGGTCAGGTTAGGTTAGGTTAGGTTAGGTTAGGTTAGGTTAGGTTAGGTTAGGTTAGGTTAGGTTAGGTTTGGTTAGGTTAGGTTAGGTTAGGTTAGGTTTGGTTTGGTTTGGTTTGGTTCAGTTAGGTTAGGTTAGACTAAAGATATCTTTGCAGACCGAAATTCTAAACCTAGAATTTTGGTCTTTGTTTAGAAGTGTATTGGGTATTTATTGAATTTTATGCATTGGTGCAAAAAAGGGGGGGGGGGAACATCACCACTGCACAGTACATAGCACCCAAGAAAACCCCTAATCCATCTACCATGTACAATAATACCACCAGGCCATAACTACAGTGCAGTAATATCTTCATTACCCAGAATTCTCCAATACGTACTCAGAATTGAAATTGGCTAGGAGTTTTTCCGGGAAAACTCTCTCCATCCCGGGTCTTTTAACGAGTTTCCGAGGTTGAAAATCGGGTTTATTTACAGAGAAAATCCGAAAAATCTCTGAAACAATCTATTTCTAGACCTTGGAGCAAATTCCGGTGTTAAACATCAGGCACATTTTCTGGATTTTTGTTTTTTTTTAAACTTGCTGAAACTCTCCAAGTGTTTTTTCCCGGGTCACCTGTTTAATGCCTTTATAGAGGATAATTCTTTCAAGAACCTAAAATGTAATACAGTAATGTTTGTCATCATAGGAGCCCGGTTGTTTACTATACACAGGATAAGCAATGTTAGACAAAACAGTAAATAAGAAAAATTAATCTATCCTACAGGATGCAGTATTCCAGCATACCTGTAACTCCTAACTGCATTGAGATACTTTAGCAGTGGTAACCTCCAAATTAGTATGGCAGACTGCTTGAAGATTTCTCTCATCTGTTAGTCAGACGCTTTACAACTATTTTGACCCATACAAAACCTTGTAGATGTCTGGTGTATTTGGTTGCATTGATGGATCTCATATCCCTATTAGAAGCCCTGGAGGGAACACAGCTGAACTATATCGATGTAGAAAGGCGTGTAATTGATAAATGGTTTTGATTTGCATACTGTAGTTTGTTTGAAAGTAGAGCAAGTGTAACAGTAAATGGAAGCATTATTGGTTTGGTAAATAAAAATTGTTTTAGATAATAGATTTTATTATCAAGGTTATTTTCCAATATTTTGGGGGGCCTTAAATAACACATTTTATTTCCCCCAAACATTATCACAGTACAACTTGAAACAGCAATTCAATTCAAACAAAATTAAAAAGGGATTAAACTGGCATGATTAAAGAAAAATATATCACAGTACAGTACAGTACAGTACAGTTCAGGGGTATATGTAAAATTATATCATTCAAACAGTATAGTATTTTGCTTGAAATAATAAATATAAACATTTTTAATGGCTTCAAAGTGCTAAACTGAAATATTTTGCAAGTGTCAGAAAAATCTGTAAGCAAAACAATTTTAGTTCCTCAAAATAAGAACAGGCAGCAATCCAAATTGTATCACTGTACCCGTACAATATACAGTGCTGTATATAATTTAATAGTAATCATACTTAGTTTGAAATTGCAAAACAGTAATAGCAATTATCATCCCTGAATGATTTAATAAGTACTGTACCTGTGTTGAAATTATAATTAAAGTACAAAAGAAATGTAAAATAAAATAATGACTACTATTCCCCAATAAGTGTGAGTATATAATACACAATATCACAGTATATTGTATAAGAAATTCTAGCAAAGAATATGTTGAATAGTTTTCACAAGAACTAAAACAACAAAGAAAAAATCATAACAAAAGTTAGAACATAAAAAATATGATTTCGCATCCCTATTAACTGCAAAAAAAAAACAGTTAACAGAGAGATAAAAAAAAATATGAAAAATTCTCCAATAAGTATGAGTGTACAATGCACACTATCACAGTATATTGGATCTGACATTATATCACAAAATAAGTTGAAAGAATCTATTTGTTTTTACAAGAAAAAAGAAACATAAATGTTAGAACATCGATAGGGTGCCAACCCAGGTGATAATTAAAGGCTGCGTCCATAATCTGTTTATTAGCGAAGGTGACAAGGGGGAACAGACATGTCCACACAGTTTGGCATCTGAGCCGAAACTAACTGTCTATAACTCCCACCGTTGACAAACATTATACACTGTTGCCAAATCGGCACATAGCCCAACACCCTCCCCCCCCTCCTCCCCTCTATCACATATAACCCGTCCAAAACCCAGCAAAATGAAGGAAAAGTGACAAAGTTGCAAATTGAATACATACAAAATGAGTGAAGGTTCTTTTCAATATACAACTGATACATACTAAAAATCGATCAATTATGACCAAATGCTGACACACAAGTGATATATGGGAGCAGTCCTCGTCTAAGAGACATAATCCTGAAGGTGCCTGGGAGTGCGTCTTGACCGCATGGGTCTTTCTGCGGATGGCGTGGGTGCTGTTTTGATGTTGGGTGGCTTCGGGCGCGGGGGCGCGGCAGTGAGCGTTGAAGGGTGGAGATGGCGGCGATTCCTGACCGTCATTCGTCCGCTGATAAAAAAGCACCATTCAGTTTTTGTGTACTACCCTTCATAATGGCATTCAAGCATTCATTCCTCTTGTTCACCTACTTCCTTTTCTTCCCCCCGTGACTGGGTGTTGAGGCTGATGTTGCTGGTGGTGGCACGGGTGATCCTGATGTTGGATCACTTTATCCAATTTAGTTAGTTTAACAAATTTATTAACAAAGTTTGGAGTACAGTTTGCCTATTTTGAGTAATAATTCAGTCAGGTTTTGACAATGAGGGTGGTATCGCTTCTCACTGCCACGCAGGACAGAGAAATACATCATATTCATTAACAATATATACTGTATATATATATATATATATATATATATATATATATATATATATATATATATATATATATATATATATATATATATATGATAAAAAAACTGGATAGGTATCTTGATAAAATAAAGGAAATAATTGAGAACCTTAGCTTTCTTTTTCTCTTTATTCAAGACAATATATATATATATATATATATATATATATATATATTTCGTCTTGAATAAAGACGAAAGCTAAGATTCTCATTATTTCCCTTTCCCTGATAAGATTACCTTATCCACGTTTTCACAATGAATATATTATATATATATATATATATATATATATATATATATATATTTCATTAACCCAATAAACACGCGGACTTCTACATACAATCAACACCTCAACCCGCCAGGATTCGAACCCACGGCCCACGAGCCCATGACTGTGACCGGGGAACGCTAACCGCTGGACCACCAGGATACTAAAAGCAGTCCTAGACTCTGTTATATTTCACACAAAGCCTGTTCAACGAGCTTATGGCGCCGTGAACCTCTAATGAGGACTACCCGTATCACATAGGTGGTGAGAGTAACGTTTTACCAAATCCGGCTTCGAAACACGAGGTATTGATTGTATGTTGAAGTCCACGTGTTTATTGGGCTAATGAAATATATATGGATCCTCGTGTTTCGAAGCCGGATTTGGTAAAACGCTTTAATTTGGCTGCGGCGACTTTGGCTTTATTTAGTCTGTCCTTCACGTGGGAATGATGCCCGTCCGAGAGATGATGAGGCCGAGCAACCTGCCTTGTTTAGAGCCAATCTCTTCGTCGTCGAT
>NW_024755455.1:0-34370 GCF_018991925.1 Homarus americanus
CAACAAGTGTGAGGCGCAGGAAGACACCTGCTCCATGTGTGGCAGCCCTGGACACCGCTACACGGCCTGCCCCAACACAGAGAAAAAATGCGTTGCCTGTGGTGGCCCACACTCCTCCGCCGACCGGACCTGCCCCAGATGGAAGGAGGAATGCAGGGTAGCCAAGGCTCGTCTTGAGAAAAAACTGAGCTACAAAGAGGCCCTCCTTGCTGTACGCTCCCAAGAAAAGAAAAAACCAGCAGTAAAGAAAAACCAAGAAAAGAAAACTCAACAGAAGCAGCCCACCACACAGAACCAAGAACACCACGTGGCCCGTGGTGCTGAAGCCCACGCTGCCAGTGGTGCTGAAGCCCACGTGGTCAACCTCTCCCTCTCTGAATTCTTCCACACCTATGAGGACTTAAAATACGAGGAAGACGAACAAGAAGACCCAAACACAAACGAATGGACAATTCAAGAGAGCAAGAAGAGAAGGAGAGAGAGAAGAAAATCGACATCAAGCTAAGAAGACCAAGACATCCCCTCCACACAAGAAACCAAAACACAATCAAGCCGACCAAGCACTGAACATCCATTGCCCAACCCAACACGCACCTGACGCCTGACCTGACGCTTGACCTGACGCTTGACCTGACGCTAGCCTGGCCTTGTCTTGTCGCCTCCCTGCCGCGTCCAGCCGGCTTGTTGCTGCTGCCCCCATCTTATAATCCCTCACGCAAGCGGTGTTTAGCCACTGCATCTGTTCTCTCCTCCTAAAATTCACTTCAATCCTCCCTTTATTCTTCTCCTGAACCTCCTTCCCCCCTGTCACTAGCATTTTTCGATTCGATCGGCGAAGCCACACCAGGACCACCTGTAGTAGCAACCACAACAACATGACTGGACGAGGCAAAGGAGGCAAGGGACTTGGAAAGGGTGGCGCCAAGCGTCATCGTAAGGTGCTTCGTGACAACATCCAGGGTATCACCAAGCCCGCCATTCGTCGTCTAGCTCGGCGTGGAGGTGTTAAACGTATATCCGGCCTCATCTACGAGGAGACCCGCGGCGTCCTCAAGGTGTTTCTGGAGAACGTCAACCGTGACGCCGTCACCTACACCGAGCACGCAAAAAGGAAGACCGTCACCGCCATGGATGTGGTGTATGCCCTGAAACGGCAGGGCCGCACCCTTTATGGTTTTGGTGGTTAATCAACCTGATGGACGGGCGCACACCACCACCACCACCACGACAAACAAATATACGGACCTAATTTTAGGTCCACATTTAAATCGCTAAAGAGTTGGTTAGACACTGAGTAAATCGTTGAAAATATATCCAATCACATGATCCTCTCTAATTCTGGACTTGTGGTATGAGTATAGGTTGTGTGTGAACGTGTTGGAACCACTTCCTAATAATTGTCAGTCAGTCAGTCAACATTCACCTACCCTCCAGGTACCTCACCTAACTTCCTGTAGCGTCACCGAACCTCACGAAATGTAACCCAATGTAGTTTATAATCTATCCTAACATGACATAACATAACCACGCACTATATTACTTCGGTAAGAGTAATGAGTTTTTATACGCAAAGTTGCAGTTAGCATTCATTCATACATACATACATACATACATACATACATAACATGCTAGTGGCAGGGGGGATTGAAGTGAATTTTAGGAGGATAAAATAGGTGCAGTGGCTAAACAGCGCTTGCGTGAGGGACTTTAAGCAGCAACTCGCCTGGATGCGGCAGGATAGAGTCAGGTCAAGCGTCCGGTGCATGTTGGGTTCCGCCATGGTTTCTCAGTGTTGGGTCGGCTTGATTGTGTGTGTTGTTTTCTTGTTTGGAGGAAATGTCTTGGTATTCTTCTTCTTAGCTTGAAGTTGATTTTCTTCTAACTCTTCTCCTCTTGTTGTTCGTCTTCCTCGTGTCTGCTATCATTCTGTAAAGACTCTCTATATGTATGTAGGTATGAGTGAGTAACAGTTGCCGGTTACAGTGATACTTCATATTCGCTGGTGTTGTACTGTATGGCTTCGGTATTTCTTAATATACAAACGGCACCGTTAGTGGATTGAGGTATTTAAAAACCAGCCTGCATTACTTATATATAGAAATAAATAATGTGGCTTGGACAATAATGACGACTACTCTCTCCTACCTTCCCCAAACAAGGGCTTTTCGAAAGTATACATTGGACACAAATGACTTAGTACATCATAAATTGGTGGTTTAACAAAAGCCCTCATTAGAGAAAGGTGAAGGAGCACACAGTGAACATACAGATTAATGTTTGCACGCGTAGATCATGTAAGGTGAGATGTTGAACACCAGACACGTAGTGTAGTAACTCCCTCCCAGATGGCGTTATGAGGGGCCTGATGATGTAGCAGTTACCTCACAGATGGTGTTATGAGGAAATTCACATGATGATGCTGTAGCAAAACATTCACTACGTGTTGTCGTAGCATCTTGGGGACACCACGTGGTCGACATGACTCACTCATTCAAGTGGGTGAGGTGTGGTCCCAGGCCTCTCTATCGTGGAGTCTCAGGGGAAGTATAACTGGGCACCTGGGACCTCACTGTGTGAAGGTGGTTAGCTAGCTTGGGTAAGACTCAACTGCCGAGTTGTTTTTCACTGAGTTAAGCACTGTTCACCACTATTCATCACTGGTTCCATTCCTTGGCCAAATGAGATAGTACCTTATGGCAAGAACTTGTTGATAGTCCGCTGGGGAGGAGGGTTCAGGGGAGTGAGTTGGTATGGGCCAACATATAAATAATAATAATAATAATAATAATTAACGGTTTATTGAAAGAGCTTGGCAGCCAGAAGACTGAAAATATACAGTTACATATTTGGGGAATGGGTTACGAATTACAAATAATATACAAGTAACATGAGTGACACAAATAAGACATATAATAACTAGCTGGGGAAAAGCTCAAACTACAGTTCATTTCAACATAGTGACAGTGCAAGGAGTAGTGTTTACTGGGAGTGAGTACACTGAATTATTACAAGTTATCGATAATTTTTACAATGGTTGGGACTGGGCTGTTCTTATAGCGATCAGTTCGTGCACGTATGGGCTGGGCTGGATGCGGTTGTGGTGTCGAAGAGCAATTCTCGGACTAGGGATCTCAGGTGGTAGTAGGAGCCGGTGTCGGGGATGGTGTAGAAGCTTCTTACCAAATTTGCAGATGAGGTCGTGGTGATGGTCAGGGAGAGTCTAAAGGGTCAGTGTGTTGAGCGCTTCTTGATATGTGGAGTAGGAAGGGTAGAGAATAATCTTGCATGGCCTCTTTTGCACTTTTTCGAGGTGTTTACGTTGTGTGGCATTTAGGGAGGAAGACCAGGTGGAGGAGGCATAGGTGAGCTTGGGAAGTATGAATGTTGTGTAAACACTGAGGAGCTCATGTGCAGGACCACCGAGGGACTTGAGTCGGCGTAGGAGGTGGAGACGGAAACTGGAGGATTTGATAACTTCACTGACGTGTGGTTTCTAATTTAGTTTGTTGTCTATATGTATGTGTGTGTGTGTGTGTGTGTGTGTGTGTGTGTGTGTGTGTGTGTGTGTATACTACTGTACTTTTTAGATCCTCCTACGCAACCTAACCTATTATAGTTAAGTATAGTAGGCTATACACTATTTTGTTAGTATGTGTTATAAAATGAACTGGTATTGAGGATCTGTTTATTTGTCAGCGTGTTATAAAATATGTTTTGTTTCCCATTGGGCGTACCGCTCAGCTGGGGAGTAGGAGATTTCATAAAAAGAAAGTTTGAGTGGAGAGCACACCTTTTCCTTCACATACAGTTATCTTAGACCATCTACTAGTATAATAGTTTGCACAAAAATACTCTACACTCTTTCTAGGTTGTTGCTATTTTTTTTTTTTTTTTTTTGACTTCTCATCAGATTGTGCATTCAACTAATATACACTATTAGTGTGTTTATTATTATGTTTTATAGTATTATTTTGTATAATATTGGGTAACACAATTAGAGCTCACTAGTATAGTTTATTATTGGGGTTTATAGCAGTTTGTGGTCTAATAGTATCATGCTTTATGAGTGGTGTTCTATGTAGTGATGATTAGGCAATAAAATATGCTTTGGGTGTTTATAGCAGTTTTTGTGGTCTACTAGTATCATTCTTTATGGGTGGTGTTCTATGTAGTGATGATTAGGCCATAAAATATGCTTTTGGTTTATTGCTAACAAAATATACTTTGCTCTACCGCTGTAGTGCAAAACATGGTGAAACTTACATACACCGTTAATAAAGTATTGATGGAAGAAGAAGAAGAAGAAGAAGAAGAAGAAGAAGAAGAAGAAGAAGAAGAAGAAGAAGAAGAAGAAGAAGAAGAAGAAGAAGAAGAAGAAGAAGTAAGAGGAAGAATTGTGGAGGGAATGAACAGTGAGACAATGTAAAGCCTCCGGGATGGCGGCAGCGTTTCTGTTATTAATATATAATAAGACAATAGGAAAATATGTTGTTGTCTCTACCTGTATTATTACCTTTGCGATAGCATGGTTCAATTTTGGGAGGACATAGGAAGGAGCAGGAGGTTAGGAAGGGATTTGTAGTGGGAGAGATAGTGTCTGTGATCCTCGGGTCAACACTCCTCGGATTGTGTCAGTTCAAGTTTAGAAGCTCCAACAACTTTCCCTGAATACGAATTGGCAACCTTTCGATTTACAACAGGTACCTACTTACTGCTACAGTAGGTAGGTGAACAGGGACCAAGGGGGCTAGGAAGAGTGTCCAAACAACTTGCTCCTGCCTGCCTGTGTGATGTAGTCGTGGCCAGAATTAGGTTAGGATACAGACACATCTGGCTAGTTAGTAACGCTGTACCCATACCGGAACACTCAGCATGTAAACTTGGTGATACACCTTTAAAGCACTACTATATTATTGAATGTGACACTGTCAAAGACTCCAGGCCACCTCACTTATTGTATCTTGAACTATGTCATTACTTCATTGAGGACATTACATTCTTGCTCTTTATCCCAAATTGGCTAGCCCACACTGGTAAATGTGTACTGTACTGTCAATGAATCTGATGTATTTCTTGAAATAAGGTCGCCTCCCTGGCTGCTGCTGCTGCTTCTTGCGCCCTTCTAAGTCCCGTTTAAGTCCCCCACCCCAGGCCCCCGCAGTACCCCTTCACATCTACAACATTCAAAAACAATTTCACTCAATTTCCACAATACTATGCTAATTACACGTAAAATAGAGTGTTATCCTGCAAAACGTTGATGTCGTATATTTCTCTCTTTAAGTGATATCCTGTGGCTCCGAAAGGAGCCTGTTTGGTTAGGTTGTCTTGTGTGAACGAACCTTGGGTTCTTATTTCTTCTCTGTCTTCTTGGGGAGGAGCACAGCTTGGATGTTAGGAAGGACACCCCTTTGGGCAATGGTGACTCCAGACAGGAGCTTGTTCAGCTCCTCGTCATTGCGAATGGCAAGCTGAAGATGACGCGGGATAATGCGGGTCTTCTTGTTGTCGCGGGCGGCGTTACCGGCCAGCTCGAGCACTTCTGCTGCCAGGTACTCCATGACGGCTGCAAGGTACACAGGGGCACCTGCACCAACACGCTCAGCATAGTTGCCTTTACGCAAGAGACGGTGGATCCTACCCACGGGGAACTGGAGTCCGGCCCTGCTAGAACGGGACTTTGACTTGCCCTTCACCTTTGCCTCCCTTGCCGCGTCCTGACATGTTGCTGCTGCTGCTTTTCGTGATAGGAGTTAAATTTCCGCCCGCCACCTTGGTCTTTTATACCAAGCTCAGGATCAGGCCAGGTGGCCGTCTCGCGGACCCAACCAATGTAAGAGAGCCGTAGCTGCAGCCAGTCTGATCCTGAGCGGCCCGCTCGGTATATAAGGAAAAGTTAGTCGGGCCAGTTTTCAATTCTCTCGCTCCGCGCCACGAGTAACTGTGCCGCCATGCCTCCCAAAACTTCCGGAAAGGCTGCCAAGAAGGCTGGAAAGGCCCAGAAGGCCATTGCCAAGGGTGACAAGAAGAAGAAGCGCAGGAGGAAGGAAAGCTACAGCATCTACATCTACAAGGTACTGAAGCAAGTGCACCCCGACACAGGAGTCTCCTCCAAAGCTATGTCCATCATGAACTCTTTCGTGAACGACATCTTCGAGCGCATCGCTGCCGAGGCTTCCCGCCTGGCGCACTACAACAAACGCTCCACCATTACAAGTCGGGAAATCCAGACAGCTGTCCGACTCTTGCTGCCCGGTGAACTGGCCAAGCATGCCGTGTCTGAGGGCACCAAGGCTGTCACCAAGTACACCTCTTCCAAGTAAGAGGTTACTTGTGCACAACAAACACGCCATCCCACTACTACAACTTAATCGGCTCCATCGGAGCCACAGTTACATGTTAAAGAGACAGTTACCGACAGTGATATATTGAGAGGGAAATAAAAAAAATAAAATTATAATAATCTGCATTCTCTATTGGCGTAGAAACAGGACTAAATCGAAACATAATAAATAAATAAATAAATTCTGCGTGGAGTACTTTTACACCCACTGCAAAGTGACATACATGGAGTGTGTTTGGGCTTCATTTCTTGTTTGCAGCATGCCTATTTCATGTAAAAAAAAATTTTATTTTATTTTATTGTATGTTCTTTTATTTTATTTATTTCTTTACTTACTTATTCTTTATATATTTATTTGTTACTAGCTCTTGCTTGTTGCACCCACCCACCTCCCGAATTGATGACCTACTATACAATCGTACCTCCACGAATGTTACCAACTTACCGTTAGGCGATTTGGGTAACCGAAATTAACGCTCTCCGACCACCAACCATTTCGATTGTCATGAAAATTATCTTCAGAACAGTTCTTTGGCCCTGAGAAGGGCCGAGTTATAGATGTCTGGTAGGTTTTGTTGTGCTTTTTGTTTTTCCCCAAGGAAGAGGACTTAAGCACGCTCTCCGCGGATGCGCCGGGCCAGCTGGATGTCCTTGGGCATGATGGTAACGCGCTTGGCGTGAATGGCACACAGGTTGGTGTCCTCGAAAAGACCCACCAGGTAAGCCTCAGAGGCTTCCTGCAGAGCCATGACGGCAGACGACTGGAAGCGCAGGTCAGTCTTGAAATCCTGGGCGATCTCACGCACCAGGCGCTGGAAGGGCAGCTTCCTGATGAGTAGCTCTGTGCTCTTCTGGTAACGACGGATCTCACGAAGGGCGACGGTTCCGGGCCTGTAACGATGGGGCTTCTTGACACCACCGGTGGCTGGGGCGGACTTGCGAGCTGCCTTGGTGGCAAGCTGCTTCCGTGGAGCCTTGCCTCCAGTGGACTTGCGGGCAGTCTGTTTAGTACGGGCCATCTCGACGACGAAATAGTCAATACGGGCGGCCCGGTTGTTGTTGTTGTTGTATAGATTGTCGGACCGTAGTCCGACACGGGCCTTTGCCTATAGGCGGCCCGTTTGGTGGTTCCGGCTGGAGCTCCAGGAGCAGCCAGACCGGATTGGGATTGGAGGTGGTCCCACCTGCAGATTGGAGGGATACTGCAGGTTGCAAGTGTGAGCGGACCCCCGATCAGTGGACGCTTACCACCAGCCCCCACTCTTGGACGTGGTCAGCTTCGGAGTGGCGCGCCCCCCGAACTGGGGTCCGCACTTGCTGGGAGAGGATGCTTTCTAAGCTATCTGGGTGGTGGGTATCGTGTGATGACCCGGAGTAGGTGGTGAATGTGGTCTGTATGGGCCTTTCGGGTTAGAGTGGCCGCTGGTGTTGTGTGTGTTTCTTGGGAGATTTGAGTTCTGTCTCGGAGGCTTTGTGTGACCTCGCAATCGAGGAGATAGTGTTCAAGTGGGTTGGCTGCTGGCTCCTGACAGTAGGTGCATTCCGTGACGTCATTTCCGATCATCTGCCAGGAGCACTTGTACCCTAGTCGTAGTCGGTGAAGGCTGACTTGGGTTTGTCTTGGAGTTTTCTTGTCTGCGAAAGGTGGTTCCCCTTTTGTGGCCGCCAGGTACCATTTGGCTGATTGGGAACCAGCGTTGAGTGCATGAAGGAAGCTCTTTTTGATGTGGAGCTTGGTAGTCTTTCTGAGGTGATTCTTGATCTGTTGCACACTTGCTGGAACTTGGATGTGTACGGTACTGGAGCGTGTAGCTGCCTTGGCTGCTTCGTCTGCCACGTCGTTTCCTCCGATCCCTACATGACTGGGAATCCAGTGTAAGACGACTGGTCGGTTTTGGCTTTGGAATTCCTGTAGCTGTGCGAGGATCGAGGTGATGATGTGGACGTTGTCTCTTGGTTGACTGTGTTGCAGCGCCTGCATGGCCGATTTCGAGTCCGTGTGAATTATGACGGACTTGTTGTGTTGTGTTGCAGCGTGTTGTAGGGCCTTTGAGATTGCTACCAGTTCTGTTTGTAGGGTGGAGCAGTCGTTGGAAAGTCTCCATTTGAGGGTCTGACCTTGGGTGTAGAAGGCCGCTCCGGATCTGTGATGTTTTGGGTCCACCGAGCCGTCTGTGAAGTATGATGCTGCATCAGCCGGTGTCTCGGTGGCTATGGCTTGGAGAGATATTTTTTTGAGGTCCTCCTTCTGGAGGTTGGCTTTACTATCGCCGAGGTCGGTGAATTTGAGTGTGGCTGGTGGAGGGCTCCATGGTGGAGGAACAGTGTAACCATTGTCTCGTGTGTCTTGGTTGTTCTTGACGAGTGTTTCTGCTTGCAGGTGTCGGATGACCTCGCTTGCCTCGTGCGACCAGGTGGCCCCTCGCACTCTGTGGTCGAGGTGGAGGGAGGCACTGATTCGAATCTTGGCAGCTGTGGGCTTGTCTGCTCTGCAGATTTTGGCGAGGAGACCGGCTGTCACCTGCTTGACTCGTACTGCCAGGGGTGGTAGCTCGGTTTCCATTTGCAGATTGCAGATTCTGGTCCACATGGGTGCTCCGAGCATGGTCCTGAGAGCATTGTTTTGAATGACTTCTAGCTTAGCTATTTGGTCTTCTCTCAGTCCAATGAGTGCTGGAGCACTGTAATCTACCAGCGATCTGATGGCGGCTGTGTAGTAGGCTTTGAGCACATGAAGGTTTGCTCCTGCGGATTTGCTGGTGAGCGACCTCATTATATTGTGTCTGCTCTTCGTCCTGTGCCTGAGATACTGGAGTTGCGGCTTGAAGGTGAGTTTCTGGTCAAACCAGATTCCAAGACACTGGTGGGCGTTGGTCCAGACTACCGGCGTGTTTTGTATGGAGAGCGTCTTGTCTGGTGTGTCTGTGCAGATGGCCATCGCTTTCGACTTGGCTGGATTTATCTTGAGTCCAGTCTGTTGCACTCCTCTTCTATAAGTTGGAGTGCGTGTTGCGTGTTGGCTAGTCTGTTCGATCCTCTTACTATAAGCTGTAAGTCGTCTGCATAGCATAGGAGCTTGGCTGTTTGTCTGAAGGGAAGTTTGACTAGATTTTCCATCAGGACGTTGAACAGCATTGGACTGAGGATGCCTCCTTGTGGGGTTCCGTTTTCATGGACCCTGTAGCTTGAGGTTGCTCCCTGAAAGCGTACTCGTGCTTCTCTCTGTGTGAGGTAGTTCTGGATCCACCCCAGCAACCTTCCCTTGACGCCTTTTTTAGCGAGCGTAGTTGTAATGGCCAAAGGATTTGCTAGTTCGAAGGCTTTCTCCAGGTCGAGGAAGACCACCAGAGCTGGTTTGTTGTCCACTGTGCTGAGTATCTCGGCGATGTTGTTGCCTGTGCCGGTGTTCTCGGTGTAAGCAAAGATGTGAGGGTGTGGGCTGCCTACTTTCCACTTGAGTCGGTTGAGAGCCATTCTTTCTCCGGTCTTCGCTATGCAGCTGAGAAGGGAGATGGGCCTCGGCTTGTCTGGTTCTCCGGGCTTCGGAATGGGCTGTATATCTGCCTTCTTCCATTCCGGTGGGAGTCTTTGTGCTGTCCACGAAGCATTGATGGCTTGCAGCAGAGCCTCGTGTCCGGCTGTACCGGCATGAGAGAGCATGGAGTAGGTTATCCTGTCGGCCCCTGGAGCTGTATCCTTGCTTCGTTTTAGCGACTTCTGGAGTTCTTGCTGGTTGAATGGTCTGTCAGTGTCATCTTCACTGTTGCAGGCCTCTTCGATCATCTGGAGTCTGACCTGTCGCAGACGCCGTTGTGTCTCCTCCGCCTGTCTCGGGAGGTTCTTCGTTGCTGCTCGGTCAGAGAACAGTTTTGCAAGTCTCTCGGCTTCCTCTTCTGGGTTGGGATGAGTTGGTGGTGGTGGTGTTGCCTTCCCAGATGCCCTTCGGATCTGGGCCCACATCTTGCCAAGGGAGGTGTGCTCGTTCAGTTCGGAGCACCACTTGAGCCAGCTTACGTTTTTAATTTCTTCCTTCTCTTCCCTGGTATCCTTAACTATGACTTGCAGGAGATGTCTGTTTGTTGCCGTGGGATGTCTCCTGTAGTTTCTTCGGGCCATGTTCACTCTGTGGTTGAGTTCTTTCACCCTGGGACAGTAGTACCAGTAATCATTGTACTGTCTTGATGTGGGTTTTGTTTTTGGGATAGCCTCTTCTGCCGCTAGGTGAAACGCCTCGACCAATTGGTGGTGGAGGGTTGTCTCATCCGCGGGTGCTGCGCCGGCCGGCTGTGATTTTTCGCGCCACTTAGCCAGGTGTTTCTTGAAGAGTCCCCAGTCTGCCTTTTGAGTGTTGTATCTCCATCTCGGGGGGGGTGGAGTGGGGAGTTTGTTCACCTTCAGCGTTGTTAGGGTGGCGAAGTGGTCACTGGTCAGCGTGGGGTGTATCTGCCAGGAGGCCGAAGGCTGTAGTGCACTGGAGACGAAGGTTAGATCTAGCCTTCCTCCCCTAGTGTGGGTGGGCTCTCCGGTGTTCAGGAGGCAGATCTCGGGTGTATCTTGAAAGGTGGTGTATAGGTGTAGGCCGTCTTCATTTGTGGGGCTTGCTGAGCTTAGGAAGGGATGATGTGCGTTGAAATCCCCTCCTATGAGTGTGGCGTGGTCAGCGGCCGAAGCAAATAATTGAGTAACCTCCAGTGAGCCCCTTGGGTTCTTGTAGATGTTGTGAACAGTTAATTCCCGTTCTTGGAGGGTTACTTTGACGGCCTGTGTCTCGATGTTTTCCCCACATGGAAATTGCTGCGTGACATCGGCGGAGGGTATGCTTGACTTGACCAAGATCATACATCCTCTTGTTGACGCCTGCGTGAAATGCCTCCTGTATGTCTTGTAACCGCTGAATTTGAAACAGTGGTGTTCTTGTAGAAGTGTTTCTTGTAGGAGTATGATGTCAAGCTTGTCCTTGGCTGCTGCTTCTTGTAGGAGGTGTTTCTTGTTTTTGATGCCCTGAGCAGGCGGGCGGGCTTATATACAGACATTCTCCACCTCAGTGGCCACCTCATTGGCCACGAGTGCCGCATGCGTCATCCGCAAGCTACGCCCCACCTCCAAGAGGGAGGGACGGCCTTGGATGAACGATACTACCGCTGCGTCCACAGCACGCCACCTACTCCCACCAAACCGTGGGCGAAGCCACACCAGGACCACCTGTAGTAGCAACCACAACAACATGACTGGACGAGGCAAAGGAGGCAAGGGACTTGGAAAGGGTGGCGCTTGGAAAGGGTGGCGCCAAGCGTCATCGTAAGGTGCTTCGTGACAACATCCAGGGTATCACCAAGCCCGCCATTCGTCGTCTAGCTCGGCGTGGAGGTGTTAAACGTATATCCGGCCTCATCTACGAGGAGACCCGCGGCGTCCTCAAGGTGTTTCTGGAGAACGTCATCCGTGACGCCGTCACCTACACCGAGCACGCAAAAAGGAAGACCGTCACCGCCATGGATGTGGTGTATGCCCTGAAACGGCAGGGCCGCACCCTTTATGGTTTTGGTGGTTAATCAACCTGATGGACGGGCGCACACCACCACCACCACCACGACAAACAAATATACGGACCTAATTTTAGGTCCACATTTAAATCGCTAAAGAGTTGGTTAGACACTGAGTAAATCGTTGAAAATATATCCAATAACATGATCCTCTCTAATTCTGGACTTGTGGTATGAGTATAGGTTGTGTGTGAACGTGTTGGAACCACTTCCTAATAATTGTCAGTCAGTCAGTCAACATCCACCTAACCTCCAGGTACATCACCTAACTTCCTGTAGCGTCACCGAACCTCACGAAATGTAACCCAATGTAGTTTATAATCTATCCTAACATGACATAACATAACCACGCACTATATTACTTCGGTAAGAGTAATGAGTTTTAATACGCAAAGTTGCAGTTATCATTCATACATACATACATAACATGCTAGTGACAGGGGGGGTTGAAGTGAATTTTTGGAGGAGAGAATAGGTGCAGTGGCTAAACAGCGCTTGCGTGAGGGACTTTAAGCAGCAACTTGCCTGGATGCGGCAGGACAGAGTCAGGTCAAGCGTCCGGTGCATGTTGGGTTCCGCCATGGTTTCTCAGTGTTTGGTCGGCTTGATTGTGTGTGTGTTGTTTTCTTGTTTGGAGGAAATGTCTTGGTATTCTTCTTCTTAGCTTGAAGTTGATTTTCTTCTAACTCTCCTCTTGTTGTTCGTCTTCCTCGTGTCTGCTATCATTCTGTAAAGACTCTATATATGTATGTAGGTATGAGTGAGTAACAGTTGCCGGTTACAGTGATACTTCATATTCGCTGGTGTTGTACTGTATGGCTTCGGTATTTCTTAATATACAAACGGCACCGTTAGGGGATTGAGGTATTTAAAAACCAGCCTACATTACTTATATATAGAAATAGATAATGTGGCTTGGACAATAATGACGACTACTCTCTCCTACCTAACCCAAACAAGGGCTTTTCGAAAGTATACATTGGACACAATTGACTTAGTACATACATTGGTGGTTTAACAAAAGCCCTCAATAGAGAAAGGTGAAGGAGCACACAGTGAACATACAGATTAATGTTTGCACGCATAGATCATGTAAGGTGAGGTGTTGAACACCAGACACGTAGTGTAGTAACTCCCTCACAGATGGCGTTATGAGGGGCCTGAGGATGTAGCAGTTACCTCACAGATGGTGTTATGAGGAACTTCACATGATGATGCTGTAGCAAAACATTCACTACGTGGTGTCGTAGCATCTTGGGGACACCACGTGGTCCACATGACTCACTCATTCAAGTGGGTGAGGTGTGGTCCCAGGCCTCTCTATCGTGGAGTCTCAGGGGAAGTATAACCGGGTACCTAGGACCTCACTGTGTGAAGGTGGTTAGCTAGCTTGGGTAAGACTCAACTGCCGAGTTGTTTTTCACTGAGTTAAGCACTGTTCACCACTATTCATCACTGGTTCCATTCCTTTGCCAAATGAGGTAGTACCTTATGGCAAGAACTTGTTGATAGTCCGGTGGGGAGGAGGGTTCAGGGGAGTGAGTTGGTATGGGCCAACATATAAATAATAATAATAATAATAATAATAATTAACGGTTTATTGAAAGTGCTTGGCAGCCAGAAGGCTGAAAATATACAGTTACATATTTGGGGAATGGGTTACGAATTACAAATAATAAACAAGTAACATGAGTGACACAAATAAGACATATAATAACTAGCTGGGGAAAAGCTCAAACTACAGTTCATTTCAACATAGTGACAGTGCAAGGAGTAGTGTTTACTGGGAGTGAGTACACTGATTTATTACAAGTTATCGATAATTTTTACAATGGTTGGGACTGGGCTGTTCTTATAGCGATCAGTTCGTGCACGTATGGGCTGGGCTGGATGCGGTTGTGGTGTCAAAGAGCAATTCTCGGACTAGGGATCTCAGGTGGTAGTAGGAGCCGGTGTCGGGGATGGTGTAGAAGCTTCTTAACAAATTTGCAGATGAGGTCGTGGTGATGGTCAGTGAGAGTCTAAAGGGTCAGTGTGTTGAGCGCTTCTTGATATGTGGAGTAGGAAGGGTAGAGAATAATCTTGCATGGCCTCTTTTGCACTTTTTCTAGGTGTTTACGTTGTGTGGCATTTAGGGAGGAAGACCAGGTGGAGGAGGCATAGGTGAACTTGGGAAGTATGAATGTTGTGTAAACACTGAGGAGCTCGTGTGCAGGAACACCGAGGGACTTGAGTCGGCGTAGGAGGTGGAGACGGAAACTGGAGGATTTGATAACTTCACTGACGTGTGGTTTCTAATTTAGTTTGTTGTCTATGTTGACGCCGAGGAGCTTCGTGGAATCTAAAACCTGGAGTGTGTTCAGACCTAGAGTAATGGAAGGAGGTGGGACAAGGTCGGAGGAGAGGTTGATGTGCATAACCATGGTTGTTGGTGGCCCAGTTTTGGAGACTGTTCAATAAATCCTGAAGGGCGGTATAGTTTGGAGCAGAATTGTTGACGCTGATCCCAATGGTGGAGTCGTCGACATATTTCCAGCGAGCAGGGGTTTCTCTTAGGGCATCATTGATGAGCATAAGGAAGCAGAGTGGTCCCATCTTGGTGCCTTGGGGGACGCCACAGGTGAGTGACTGAAAGGTGGAGACAGCCAGCCCCTCGGAAGCGTACAGCTTGGCGTCGGTCACTGAGGAAGTCTGTAAGCCCTGGTATAATAAGACTTCTCCGAAGCCCGAGGTCAATAGCTTAGTTGATGATTATTTTGTGGTCGACTAGGTCGAACGCTTTAGTGAAATCAATGAAGGCGACAGCTACAGACGTTTTTCGTTTCTCGAGATGGCGGTATATGTAATCGAGAAAGCTGACAAGACAGTCAGTCAGTCAGTGGTGGGGAGATTTCTCATGCCGTGCTGAGGTCCTACTACGGCTCCTGTATCGGCAAGCCCAGTCGAACACAAAACTTTCACAGATTAGGCTGGGTATTGGGGTGATTGCAATAGGTCGTAGCTGATTTAAGGATTGTGGGCTGGTTGACTTGGGCACTGGTGATACATAAAGAGGTCTTCCAGTCAGCTGGGCATCTGGCTTGACTGAGAGAAGCATTGATGATGGAGCATAGGGGTTTAGCAAGCTCCGGGGAGAACTCCTTGAAGAGTTTCATTGGTAAGTCAATGGGGGTGGTAGAGCGTTTTAATTTTAGTTTGTCCAGGCGTTTTGCTATTTCAAATACTTCTACTAAGTCAGTGGGAAGGGGGGGGGCTGGTAGGTAAGCAGGGAGAGTGGTTGTGTCAAGCCGGGGGAGCGTCTGGCATATAGTAGCGAAGTGTGTGTGTGTGTGTGTATACTACTGTACTTTTTAGATCCTCCTACGCAACCTAACCTATTATAGTTAAGTATAGTAGGCTATACACTATTTTGTTAGTATGTGTTATAAAATGAAATTGCATGTTATTATTTTTAATATTATTATTATTAATATTATTATTATTATTAGTAGTAGTAGTAGTATTATTATTATTATTATTGTTATTATTATTACATGCTAATATAATACTAAGTTGCCCGCCAGATTTCCTCAGAGATGGGAGGAGCACATTGGCGGCGGTGTTGTTTATACTCCGCCCGATTACTGATTCCTATTCACCGAGCCAGATCTGGCGGGCGGCGTGTTATGTGCCACGTTTTGTTTCCCATTGGGCGTACCGCTCAGCTGGGGAGTAGGAGATTTCATAAAAAGAAAGTTTGAGTGGAGAGCACACCTTTTCCTTCACATACAGTTATCTTAGACCATCTACTAGTATAATAGTTTGCACAAAAATACTCTACACTCTTTCTAGGTTATTGTTATGTTGTTTTTTTTTTTTTTGATTTCTCATCAGATTGTGCATTCAACTAATATACTCTATTAGTGTGTTTATTATTATGTTTTATAGTATTATTTCGTATAATATTGGGTAACACAATTAGAGTCACTAGTATAGTATATTTTCGGGGTTTATAGCAGTTTGTGGTCTAATAGTATCATGCTTTATGAGTGGTGTTCTATGTAGTGATGGATGATTAGGCAATAAAATATGCTTTGGGTGTTTATAGCAGTTTGTGGTCTACTAGTATCATGCTTTATGGGTGGTGTTCTATGTAGTGATGATTAGGACATAAAATATGCTTTTGGTTTATTGCTAACAAAATATACTTTGCTCTACCGCTGTAGTGCAATACATGGTGAAACTTACATACACCGTTAATAAAGTATTGATGGAAGAAGAAGTAAGAGGAAGAATTGTGGAGGTAATGAACAGTGAGACAATGTATAGCCTCCGGGATGGCGGCAGCGTTTCTGTTATTAATATATAATAAGACAATAGGAAAATATGTTGTTGTCTCTACCTGTATTATTACCTGTGCGATAGCATGGTTCAATTTTGGGAGGACATAGGAAGGAGCAGGAGGTTAGGAAGGGATTTGTAGTGGGAGAGATAGTGTCTGTGATCCTCGGGTCACCACTCCTCGGATTGTGTCAGTTCAAGTTTAGAAGCTCCAACAACTTTCCCTGAATACGAATTGGCAACCTTTCGATTTACAACAGGTACCTACTTACTGCTACAGTAGGTAGGTGAACAGGGACCAAGGGGGCTAGGAAGAGTGTCCAAACAACTTGCTCCTGCCTGCCTGTGTGATGTAGTCGTGGCACTACTATATTATTGAATGTGACACTGTCAAAGACTTCAGGCCACCTCACTTATTGTATCTTGAACTATGTCATTACTTCATTGAGGACATTACATTCTTGCTCTTTATCCCAAATTGGCTAGCCCACACTGGTAAATGTGTACTGTACTGTCAATGAATCTGATGTATTTCTTTGTGTATGAACCTGACTGAAAATAAGGTCGCCTCCCTGGCTGCTGCTGCTGCTAAAGCTGCTTCTGCTTCTGCTTCTGCGCCCTTCTAAGTCCCGTTTAAGTCCCCCACCCCAGGCCCCCGCAGTACCCCTTCACATCTACACCATTCAAAAACAATTTCACTCAATTTGCACAGAGTGTTATCCTGCAAAACGTTGATGTCGTATATTTCTCTCTTTAAGTGATATCCTGTGGCTCCGAAAGGAGCCTGTTTGGTTAGGTTGTCTTGTGTGAACGAACCTTGGGTTCTTATTTCTTCTCTGTCTTCTTGGGGAGGAGCACAGCTTGGATGTTAGGAAGGACACCCCCTTGGGCAATGGTGACTCCAGATAGGAGCTTGTTCAGCTCCTCGTCATTGCGAATGGCAAGCTGAAGATGACGCGGGATAATGCGGGTCTTCTTGTTGTCGCGGGCGGCGTTACCGGCCAGCTCGAGCACTTCTGCTGCCAGGTACTCCATGACGGCTGCAAGGTACACAGGGGCACCTGCACCAACACGCTCAGCATAGTTGCCTTTACGCAAGAGACGGTGGATCCTACCCACGGGGAACTGGAGTCCGGCCCTGCTAGAACGGGACTTTGACTTGCCCTTCACCTTGCCTCCCTTGCCGCGTCCTGACATGTTGCTGCTGCTGCTTTTCGTGATAGGAGTTAAATTTCCGCCCGCCACCTTGGTCTTTTATACCAAGCTCAGGATCAGGCCAGGTGGCCGTCTCGCGGACCCAACCAATGTAAGAGAGCCGTAGCTGCAGCCAGTCTGATCCTGAGCGGCCCGCTCGGTATATAAGGAAAAGTTAGTCGGGCCAGTTTTCAATTCTCTCGCTCCGCGCCACGAGTAACTGTGCCGCCATGCCTCCCAAAACTTCCGGAAAGGCTGCCAAGAAGGCTGGAAAGGCCCAGAAGGCCATTGCCAAGGGTGACAAGAAGAAGAAGCGCAGGAGGAAGGAAAGCTACAGCATCTACATCTACAAGGTACTGAAGCAAGTGCACCCCGACACAGGAGTCTCCTCCAAAGCTATGTCCATCATGAACTCTTTCGTGAACGACATCTTCGAGCGCATCGCTGCCGAGGCTTCCCGCCTGGCGCACTACAACAAACGCTCCACCATTACAAGTCGGGAAATCCAGACAGCTGTCCGACTCTTGCTGCCCGGTGAACTGGCCAAGCATGCCGTGTCTGAGGGCACCAAGGCTGTCACCAAGTACACCTCTTCCAAGTAAGAGGTTACTTGTGCACAACAAACACGCCATCCCACTACTACAACTTAATCGGCTCCATCGGAGCCACAGTTACATGTTAAAGAGACAGTTACCGACAGTGATATATTGAGAGGGAAATAAAAAAAAAAAAAAATTATAATAATCTGCATTCTCTATTGGCGTAGAAACCGGACTAAATCGAAACATAATAAATAAATAAATAAATTCTGCGTGGAGTACTTTTACACCCACTGCAAAGTGACATACATGGAGTGTGTTTGGGCTTCATTTCATGTTTGCAGCACGCCTATTTCATGTAAACAATTTATTTTATTTTATTGTATTTTATTGTATTTTCTTTTATTTTATTTATTTATTTACTTACTTATTCTTTATATATTTATTTGTTACTAGCTCTTGTTTGTTGCACCCACCCACCTCCCGAATTGATGACCTACTATACATTCGTGCCTGCACGAATGTTACCAACTTACCGTTAGGCGATTTGGGTAACCGAAATTAACGCTCTCCTACCACCAACCATTTCGATTGTCATGAAAATTATCTTCAGAACAGTTCTTTGGCCCTGAGAAGGGCCGAGTTATAGATGTCTGGTAGGTTTTGTTGTGCTTTTTCTTTTTCCCCAAGGAAGAGGACTTAAGCACGCTCTCCGCGGATGCGCCGGGCCAGCTGGATGTCCTTGGGCATGATGGTAACGCGCTTGGCGTGAATGGCACACAGGTTGGTGTCCTCGAAAAGACCCACCAGGTAAGCCTCAGAGGCTTCCTGCAGAGCCATGACGGCAGACGACTGGAAGCGCAGGTCAGTCTTGAAATCCTGGGCGATCTCACGCACCAGGCGCTGGAAGGGCAGCTTCCTGATGAGTAGCTCTGTGCTCTTCTGGTAACGACGGATCTCACGAAGGGCGACGGTTCCGGGCCTGTAACGATGGGGCTTCTTGACACCACCGGTGGCTGGGGCGGACTTGCGAGCTGCCTTGGTGGCAAGCTGCTTCCGTGGAGCCTTGCCTCCAGTGGACTTGCGGGCAGTCTGTTTAGTACGGGCCATCTCGACGACGAAATAGTAAATACGGGCGGCCTGGCAGGCGGGCGGGCTTATATACAGACATTCTCCACCTCAGTGGCCACCTCATTGGCCACGAGTGCCGCATGCGTCATCCGCAAGCTACGCCCCACCTCCAAGAGGGAGGGACGGCCTTGGATGAACGATACTACCGCTGCGTCCACAGCACGCCACCTACTCCCACCAAACCGTGGGCGAAGCCACACCAGGACCACCTGTAGTAGCAACCACAACAACATGACTGGACGAGGCAAAGGAGGCAAGGGACTTGGAAAGGGTGGCGCCAAGCGTCATCGTAAGGTGCTTCGTGACAACATCCAGGGTATCACCAAGCCCGCCATTCGTCGTCTAGCTCGGCGTGGAGGTGTTAAACGTATATCCGGCCTCATCTACGAGGAGACCCGCGGCGTCCTCAAGGTGTTTCTGGAGAACGTCATCCGTGACGCCGTCACCTACACCGAGCACGCAAAAAGGAAGACCGTCACCGCCATGGATGTGGTGTATGCCCTGAAACGGCAGGGCCGCACCCTTTATGGTTTTGGTGGTTAATCAACCTGATGGACGGGCGCACACCACCACCACCACCACGACAAACAAATATACGGACCTAATTTTAGGTCCACATTTAAATCGCTAAAGAGTTGGTTAGACACTGAGTAAATCGTTGAAAATATATCCAATAACATGATCCTCTCTAATTCTGGACTTGTGGTATGAGTATAGGTTGTGCGTGAACGTGTTGGAACCACTTCCTAATAATTGTCAGTCAGTCAGTCAGTCAACATTCACCTAACCTCCAGGTACCTCACCTAACTTCCTGTAGCGTCACCGAACCTCACGAAATGTAACCCAATGTAGTTTATAATCTATCCTAACATGACATAACATAACCACGCACTATATTACTTCGGTAAGAGTAATGAGTTTTAATACGCAAAGTTGCAGTTATCATTCATGCATACATACATACATACATACATAACATGCTAGTGGCAGGGGGGATTGAAGTGAATTTTAGGAGGAGAGAATAGGTGCAGTGGCTAAACAGCGCTTGCGTGAGGGACTTTAAGCAGCAACTCGCCTGGATGCGGCAGGATAGAGTCAGGTCAAGCGTCCGGTGCATGTTGGGTTCCGCCATGGTTTCTCAGTGTTTGGTCGGCTTGATTGTGTGTGTTGTTTTGTTGTTTGGAGGAAATGTCTTGGTATTCTTCTTCTTAGCTTGAAGTTGATTTTCTTCTAACTCTCCTCCTCTTGTTGTTCGTCTTCCTCGTGTCTGCTATCATTCTGTAAAGACTCTATATATGTATGTAGGTATGAGTGAGTAACAGTTGCCGGTTACAGTGATACTTCATATTCGCTGGTGTTGTACTGTATGGCTTCGGTATTTCTTAATATACAAACGGCACCGTTAGGGGATTGAGGTATTTAAAAACCAGCCTACATTACTTATATATAGAAATAAATAATGTGGCTTGGACAATAATGACGACTACTCTCTCCTACCTTCCCCAAACAAGGGCTTTTCGAAAGTATACATTGGACACAAATGACTTAGTACATACATTGGTGGTTTAACAAAAGCCCTCATTAGAGATAGGTGAAGGAGCACACAGTGAACATACAGATTAATGTTTGCACGCGTAGATCATGTAAGGTGAGGTGTTGAACACCAGACACGTGGTGTAGTAACTCCCTCACAGATGGCGTTATGAGGGGCCTGATGATGTAGCAGTTACCTCACAGATGGTGTTATGAGGAACTTCACATGATGATGCTGTAGCAAAACATTCACTACGTGGTGTCGTAGCATCTTGGGGACACCACGTGGTCCACATGACTCACTCATTCAAGTGGGTGAGGTGTGGTCCCAGGCCTCTCTATCGTGGAGTCTCAGGGGAAGTATAACCGGGTACCTGGGACCTCACTGTGTGAAGGTGGTTAGCTAGCTTGGGTAAGACTCAACTGCCGCGTTGTTTTTCACTGAGTTAAGCACTGTTCACCACTATTCATCACTGGTTCCATTCCTTTGCCAAATGAGATAGTACCTTATGGCAAGAACTTGTTGATAGTCCGGTGGGGAGGAGGGTTCAGGGGAGTGAGTTGGTATGGCCAACATATAAATAATAATAATAATAATAATAATAATTAACGGTTTATTGAAAGAGCTTGGCAGCCAGAAGGCTGAAAATATACAGTTACATATTTGGGGAATGGGTTACGAATTACAAATAATATACAAGTAACATGAGTGACACAAATAAGACATATAATAACTAGCTGGGGAAAAGCTCAAACTACAGTTCATTTCAACATAGTGACAGTGCAAGGAGTAGTGTTTACTGGGAGTGAGTACACTGATTTATTACAAGTTATCGATAATTTTTACAATGGTTGGGACTGGGCTGTTCTTATAGCGATCAGTTCGTGCACGTATGGGCTGGGCTGGATGCGGTTGTGGTGTCGAAGAGCAATTCTCGGACTAGGGATCTCAGGTGGTAGTAGGAGCCGGTGTAGAAGCTTCTTACCAAATTTGCAGATGAGGTCGTGGTGATGGTCAGTGAGAGTCTAAAGGGTCGGTCAGTGTGTTGAGCGCTTCTTGATATGTGGAGTAGGAAGGGTAGAGAATAATCTTGCATGGCCTCTTTTGCACTTTTTCTAGGTGTTTACGTTGTGTGGCATTTAGGGAGGAAGACCAGGTGAGCTTGGGAAGTATGAATGTTGTGTAAACACTGAGGAGCTCGTGTGCAGGAACACCGAGGGACTTGAGTCGGAGTAGGAGGTGGAGACGGAAACTGGAGGATTTGATAACTTCACTGACGTGTGGTTTCTAATTTAGTTTGTTGTCTATGGTGACGCCGAGGAGCTTCGTGGAATCTAAAACCTGGAGTGTGTTCGGACCTAGAGTAATGGAAGGAGGTGGGACAATGTCGGAGGAGAGGTTGATGTGCATAACCATGGTTGTTGGTGGCCCAGTTTTGGAGACTGTTCAATAAATCATGAAGGGCGGTATAGTTTGGAGCAGAATTGTTGACGCTGATCCCAATGGTGGAGTCGTCGACATATTTCCAGCGAGCAGGGGTTTCTCTTAGGGCATCATTGATGAGCATAAGGAAGCAGAGTGGTCCCATCTTGGTGCCTTGGGGGACGCCACAGGTGAGTGACTGAAAGGTGGAGACAGCCAGCCCCTCGGAAGCGTACAGCTTGGCGTCGGTCACTGAGGAAGTCTGTAAGCCCTGGTATAATAAGACTTCTCCGAAGCCCGAGGTCAATAGCTTAGTTGATGATTATATTGTGGTCGACTAGGTCGAACGCTTTAGTGAAATCAATGAAGGCGACAGCTACAGACGTTTTTCGTTTCTCGAGATGGCGGTATATGTAATCGAGAAAGCTGACAAGACAGTCAGTCAGTCAGTGGTGGAGGAAGTTTTCATGTTGCCAAATTGCTGAGGGTCTACTACGACTCCTGCAATATCAGCAAAAGCCCAGCCAGTCGAACACAAAACTTTCACAGATTAGGCTGGGTATTGGGGTGATTGCAATAGGTCGTAGCTGATTTAAGGATTGTGGGCTGGTTGACTTAGGCACTGGTGATACATAAGAGGTCTTCCAGTCAGCTGGGCATCTGGCTTGACTGAGAGAAGCATTGATGATGGAGCATAGGGGTTTAGCAAGCTCCGGGGAGAACTCCTTGAAGAGTTTCATTGGTAAGTCAATGGGGGTGGTAGAGCGTTTTAATTTTAGTTTGTCCAGGCGTTTTGCTATTTCAAATACTTCTACTAAGTCAGTGGGAAGGGGGGGGGCTGGTAGGTAAGCAGGGAGAGTGGTTGTGTCAAGCCGGGGGAGCGTCTGGCATATAGTAGCGAAGTGTGTGTGTGTGTGTGTGTGTGTGTGTGTGTGTGTGTATACTACTGTACTTTTTAGATCCTCCTACGCAACCTAACCTATTATAGTTAAGTATAGTAGGCTATACACTATTTTGTTTGTATGTGTTATAAAATGAAATTGCATGTTATTATTTTTAATATTATTATTATTAATATTATTATTATTATTAGTAGTAGTAGTAGTATTATTATTATTATTATTGTTATTATTATTACATGCTAATATAATACTAAGTTGCCCGCCAGATTTCCTCAGAGATGGGAGGAGCACATTGGCGGCGGTGTTGTTTATACTCCGCCCGATTACTGATTCCTATTCACCGAGCCAGAGCTGGCGGGCGGCGTGTTATGTGCCACGTTTTGTTTCCCATTGGGCGTACCGCTCAGCTGGGGAGTAGGAGATTTCATAAAAAGAAAGTTTGAGTGGAGAGCACACCTTTTCCTTCACATACAGTTATCTTAGACCATCTACTAGTATAATAGTTTGCACAAAAATACTCTACACTCTTTCTAGGTTATTGTTATGTTTTTTTTTTTTTTTTTGATTTCTCATCAGATTGTGCATTCAACTAATATACACTATTAGTGTGTTTATTATTATGTTTTATAGTATTATTTCGTATAATATTGGGTAACACAATTAGAGTCACTAGTATAGTATATTTTCGGGGTTTATAGCAGTTTGTGGTCTAATAGTATCATGCTTTATGAGTGGTGTTCTATGTAGTGATGGATGATTAGGCAATAAAATATGCTTTGGGTGTTTATAGCAGTTTGTGGTCTACTAGTATCATGCTTTATGGGTGGTGTTCTATGTAGTGATGATTAGGCCATAAAATATGCTTTTGGTTTATTGCTAACAAAATATACTTTGCTCTACCGCTGGAGTGCAAAACATGGTGAAACTTACATACACCGTTAATAAAGTATTGGTGGAAGAAGAAGAAGAAGTAAGAGGAAGAATTGTGGAGGGAATGAACAGTGAGACAATGTAAAGCCTCCAGGATGGCGGCAGCGTTTCTGTTATTAATATATAATAAGACAATAGGAAAATATGTTGTTGTCTCTACCTGTATTATTACCTTTGCGATAGCATGGTTCAATTTTTGGAGGACAGAGGAAGGAGCAGGAGGTTAGGAAGGGAGAGATAGTGTCTGTGATCCTCGGGTCACCACTCCTCGGATTGTGTCAGTTCAAGTTTAGAAGCTCCAACAACTTTCCCTGAATACAAATTGGCAACGTTTCGATTTACAACAGGTACCTACTTACTGCTACAGTAGGTAGGTGAACAGGGACCAAGGGGGCTAGGAAGAGTGTCCAAACAACTTGCTCCTGCCTGCCTGTGTGATGTAGTCGTGGCCAGAATTAGGTTAGGATACAGACACATCTGGCTAGTTAGTAACGCTGTACCCATAAAGGAACACTCAGCATGTAAACTTGGTGATACACCTTTAAAGCACTACTATATTATTGAATGGGACACTGTCAAAGACTTCAGGCCACCTCACTTATTGTATCTTGAACTATGTCATTACTTCATTGAGGACATTACATTCTTGCTCTTTATCCCAAATTGGCTAGCCCACACTGGTAAATGTGTACTGTACTGTCAATGAATCTGATGTATTTCTTTGTGTATGAACCTGACTGAAAATAAGGTCGCCTCCCTGGCTGCTGCTGCTGCTGCTGCTGCTTCTTGCGCCCTTCTAAGTCCCGTTTAAGTCCCCCACCCCAGGCCCCCACAACCGCCCTTCACATCTACACCATTCAAAATCAATTTCACTCAATTTCCACAAGACTATGCTAATTACACGTAAAATAGAGTGTTATCCTGCAAAACGTTGATGTCGTATATTTCTCTCTTTAAGTGATATCCTGTGGCTCCGAAAGGAGCCTGTTTGGTTAGGTTGTCTTGTGTGAACGAACCTTGGGTTCTTATTTCTTCTCTGTCTTCTTGGGGAGGAGCACAGCTTGGATGTTAGGAAGGACACCCCCTTGGGCAATGGTGACTCCAGATAGGAGCTTGTTCAGCTCCTCGTCATTGCGAATGGCAAGCTGAAGATGACGCGGGATAATGCGGGTCTTCTTGTTGTCGCGGGCGGCGTTACCGGCCAGCTCGAGCACTTCTGCTGCCAGGTACTCCATGACGGCTGCAAGGTACACAGGTGCACCTGCACCAACACGCTCAGCATAGTTGCCTTTACGCAAGAGACGGTGGATCCTACCCACGGGGAACTGGAGTCCGGCCCTGCTAGAACGGGACTTTGACTTGCCCTTCACCTTGCCTCCCTTGCCGCGTCCTGACATGTTGCTGCTGCTGCTTTTCGTGATAGGAGTTAAATTTCCGCCCGCCACCTTGGTCTTTTATACCAAGCTCAGGATCAGGCCAGGTGGCCGTCTCGCGGACCCAACCAATGTAAGAGAGCCGTAGCTGCAGCCAGTCTGATCCTGAACGGCCCGCTCGGTATATAAGGAAAAGTTAGTAGGGCCAGTTTTCAATTCTCTCGCTCCGCGCCACGAGTAACTGTGCCGCCATGCCTCCCAAAACTTCGGAAAGGCTGCAGAAAGGCTGGAAAGGCTGAAGGCCATTTACCAAAGGGTGACAAGAAGAAGAAGCGCAGGAGGAAGGAAAGCTACCAGCATCTACATCTACAAGGAATTGCTGAAGCAAGTGCACCCCGACACAAGGAGTCTCCTCAAAGCTATGTGCATCATAGAACTCTTTCGTGAACGACATCTTCGAGCGCATCGCTGCCGAGGCTTCCCGCCTGGCGCACTACAACAAACGCTCCACCATTACAAGTCGGGAAATCCAGACAGCTGTCCGACTCTTGCTGCCCGGTGAACTGGCCAAGCATGCCGTGTCTGAGGGCACCAAGGCTGTCACCAAGTACACCTCTTCCAAGTAAGAGGTTACTTGTGCACAACAACCACGCCATCCCACTACTACAACTTAATCGGCTCCATCGGAGCCACAGTTACATGTTAAAGAGACAGTTACCGACAGTGATATATTGAGAGGGAAATAAAAAAAATAAAATTATAATAATCTGCATTCTCTATTGGCGTAGAAACAGGACTAAATCGAAACATAATAAATAAATAAATAAATTCTGCGTGGAGTACTTTTACACCCACTGCAAAGTGACATACATGGAGTGTGTTTGGGCTTCATTTCTTGTTTGCAGCATGCCTATTTCATGTAAAAAACATTTTTATTTTATTTTATTGTATGTTCTTTTATTTTATTTATTTCTTTACTTACTTATTCTTTATATATTTATTTGTTACTAGCTCTTGTTTGTTGCACCCACCCACCTCCCGAATTGATGACCTATACATTCGTGCCTGCTGAATCTTACTGCTGTTAGAGCGATTTGGGTAACCATTAATAGCTAACATATTTGTATATCAACAGTTCTTTGGCCCTGAGAAGGGCCGAGTTATAGATGTCTGGTAGGTTTTGTTGTGCTTTTTCTTTTTCCCCAAGGAAGAGGACTTAAGCACGCTCTCCGCGGATGCGCCGGGCCAGCTGGATGTCCTTGGGCATGATGGTAACGCGCTTGGCGTGAATGGCACACAGGTTGGTGTCCTCGAAAAGACCCACCAGGTAAGCCTCAGAGGCTTCCTGCAGAGCCATGACGGCAGACGACTGGAAGCGCAGGTCAGTCTTGAAATCCTGGGCGATCTCACGCACCAGGCGCTGGAAGAGCAGCTTCCTGATGAGTAGCTCTGTGCTCTTCTGGTAACGACGGATCTCACGAAGGGCGACGGTTCCGGGCCTGTAACGATGGGGCTTCTTGACACCACCGGTGGCTGGGGCGGACTTGCGAGCTGCCTTGGTGGCAAGCTGCTTCCGTGGAGCCTTGCCTCCAGTGGACTTGCGGGCAGTCTGTTTAGTACGGGCCATCTCGACGACGAAATAGTAAATACGGGCGGCCTGGTTGTTTGTTGTTGTTGTATAGATTGTCGGACCGTAGTCCGACACGGGCCTTTGCCTATAGGCGGCCCGTTTGGTGGTTCCGGCTGGAGCTCCAGGAGCAGCCAGACCGGATTGGGATTGGAGGTGGTCCCACCTGCAGATTGGAGGGATACTGCAGGTTGCAAGTGTGGGCGGACCCCCGATCAGTGGACGCTTACCACCGGCCCCCACTCTTGGACGTGGTCAGCCTCGGAGTGGCGCGCCCCCCGAACTGGGGTCCGCACTTGCTGGGAGAGGATGCTTTCTAAGCTATCTGGGTGGTGGGTATCGTGTGATGACCCGGAGTAGGTGGTGAATGTGGTCTGTGTGGGCCTTTCGGGTTAGAGTGGCCGCTGGTGTTGTGTGTGTTTCTTGGGAGATTTGAGTTCTGTCTCGGGGGCTTTGTGTGACCTCGCAATCGAGGAGATAGTGTTCAAGTGGGTTGGCTGCTGGCTCCTGACAGTAGGTGCATTCCATGACGTCGTTTCCGATCATCTGCCAGGAGCACTTGTACCCTAGTCGTAGTCGGTGAAGGCTGACTTGGGTTTGTCTTGGAGTTTTCTTGTCTGCGAAAGGTGGTTCCCCTTTTGTGGCCGCCAGGTACGATTTGGCTGATTGGGAACCAGCGTTGAGTGCATGAAGGAAGCTCTTTTTGATGTGGAGCTTGGTAGTCTTTCTGAGGTGATTTTTGATCTGTTGCACACTTGCTGGAACTTGGATGTGTACGCTACTGGAACGTGTAGCTGCCTTGGCTGCTTCGTCTGCCACGTCGTTTCCTCCGATCCCTACATGACTGGGAATCCAGTGTAAGACGACTGGTCGGTTTTGGCTTTGGAATTCCTGTAGCTGTGCGAGGATCGAGGTGATGATGTGGACGTTGTCTCTTGGTTGACTGTGTTGCAGCGCTTGCATGGCCGATTTCGAGTCCGTGTGAATTATGACGGACTTGTTGTGTTGTGTTACAGCGTGTTGTAGGGCCTTTGAGATTGCTACCAGTTCTGTTTGTAGGGTGGAGCAGTCGTTGGAAAGTCTCCATTTGAGGGTCTGACCTTGGGTGTAGAAGGCCGCTCCGGATCTGTGATGTTTTGGGTCCGCCGAGCCGTCTGTGAAGTATGATGCTGCATCAGCCGGTGTCTCGGTGGCTATGGCTTGGAGAGATATTTTTTTGAGGTCCTCCTTCTGGAGGTTGGCTTTACTGTCGCCGAGGTCGGTGAATTTGAGTGTGGCTGGTGGAGGGCTCCATGGTGGAGGCACAGTGTAACCATTGTCTCGTGTGTCTTGGTTGTTCTTGACGAGTGTTTCTGCTTGCAGGTGTCGGATGACCTCGCTTGCCTCGTGCGACCAGGTGGCCCCTCGCACTCTCTGGTCGAGGTGGAGGGAGGCACTGATTCGAATCTTGGCAGCTGTGGGCTTGTCTGCTCTGCAGATTTTGGCGAGGAGACCGGCTGTCACCTGCTTGACTCGTACTGCCAGGGGTGGTAGCTCGGTTTCCATTTGCAGATTGCAAATTCTGGTCCACATGGGTGCTCCGAGCATGGTCCTGAGAGCATTGTTTTGAATGACTTCTAGCTTAGCTATTTGGTCTTCTCTCAGTCCAATGAGTGCTGGAGCACTGTAATCTACCAGCGATCTGATGGCGGCTGTGTAGTAGGGTTTGAGCACATGAAGGTTTGCTCCTGCGGATTTGCTGGTGAGCGACCTCATTATATTGTGTCTGCTCTTCGTCCTGTGCCTGAGATACTCGAGTTGCGGCTTGAAGGTGAGTTTCTGGTCAAACCAGATTCCAAGGCACTGGTGGGCGTTGGTCCAGACTACCGGCGTGTTTTGTATGGAGAGCAACTTGTCTGGTGTGTTTGTGCAGATGGCCATCGCTTTCGACTTGGCTGGATTTATCTTGAGTCCAAGTCTGTTGCACTCCTCTTCTATAAGTTGGAGTGCGTGTTGCGTGTTGGCTAGTCTGTTCGATCCTCTTACTATAAGCTGTAAGTCGTCTGCATAGCATAGGAGCTTGGCTGTTTGTCTGAAGGGAAGTTTGACTAGATTTTCCATCAGGACGTTGAACAGCATTGGACTGAGGATGCCTCCTTGTGGGGTTCCGTTTTCATGGACCCTGTAGCTTGAGGTTGCTCCCTGAAAGCGTACTCGTGCTTCTCTCTGGCAGGCGGGCGGGCTTATATACAGACATTCTCCACCTCAGTGGCCACCTCATTGGCCACGAGTGCCGCATGCGTCATCCGCAAGCTACGCCCCACCTCCAAGAGGGAGGGACGGCCTTGGATGAACGATACTACCGCTGCGTCCACAGCACGCCACCTACTCCCACCAAACCGTGGGCGCAGACCGAAACGGTGTTACAAATGCCAGCACTATGGACACACTGTAAACAAGTGTGAGGCGCAGGAAGACCCCTGCTCCATGTGTGGCAGCCCTGGACACCGCTACACGGCCTGCCCCAACACAGAGAAAAAATGCGTTGCCTGTGGTGGCCCACACTCCTCCGCCGACCGGACCTGCCCCAGATGGAAGGAGGAATGCAGGGTAGCCAAGGCTCGTCTTGAGAAAAAACTGAGCTACAAAGAGGCCCTCCTTGCTGTACGCTCCCAAGAAAAGAAAAAACCAGCAGTAAAGAAAAACCAAGAAAAGAAAACTCAACAGAAGCAGCCCACCACACAGAACCAAGAACACCACGTGGCCCGTGGTGCTGAAGCCCACGCGGCCAGTGGTGCTGAAGCCCACGTGGTCAACCTCTCCCTCTCTGAATTCTTCCACACCTATGAGGACTTAAAATACGAGGAAGACGAACAAGAAGACCCAAACAAAAACGAATGGACAATTCAAGAGAGCAAGAAGAGAAGGAGAGAGAGAAGAAAATCGACATCAAGCTAAGAAGACCAAGACATCCCCTCCACGCAAGAAACCAAAACACAATCAAGCCGACCAAGCACTGAACATCCATTGCCCAACCCAACACGCACCTGACGCTTGACCTGACGCTTGACCTGACGCTAGCCTGGCCTTGTCTTGTCGCCTCCCTGCCGCGTCCAGGCGAGTTGCTGTTGCTGCCTCCATCTTATAATCCCTCACGCAAGCGGTGTTTAGCCACTGCATCTGTTCTCTCCTCCTAAAATTCACTTCAATCCTCCCTTTATTCTTCTCCTGAACCTCCTTCCCCCCTGTCACTAGCATTTTTCGATTCGATTCGGCGAAGCCACACCAGGACCACCTGTAGTAGCATCCACAACAACATGACTGGACGAGGCAAAGGAGGCAAGGGACTTGGAAAGGGTGGCGCCAAGCGTCATCGTAAGGTGCTTCGTGACAACATCCCGGGTATCACCAAGCCCGCCATTCGTCGTCTAGCTCGGCGTGGAGGTGTTAAACGTATATCCGGCCTCATCTACGAGGAGACCCGCGGCGTCCTCAAGGTGTTTCTGGAGAACGTCATCCGTGACGCCGTCACCTACACCGAGCACGCAAAAAGGAAGACCGTCACCGCCATGGATGTGGTTTATGCCCTGAAACGGCAGGGCCGCACCCTTTATGGTTTTGGTGGTTAATCAACCTGATGGACGGGCGCACACCACCACCACCACCACCACGACAAACAAATATACGGACCTAATTTTAGGTCCACATTTAAATCACTAAAGAGTTGGTTAGACACTGAGTAAATCGTTGAAAATAGATCCAATAACATGATCCTCTCTAATTCTGGACTTGTGGTATGAGTATAGGTTGTGCGTGAACGTGTTGGAACCACTTCCTAATAATTGTCAGTCAGTCAACATTCACCTAACCTCCAGGTACCTCACCTAACTTCCTGTAGCGTCACCGAACCTCACGAAATGTAACCCAATGTAGTTTATAATCTATCCTAACATGACATAACATAACCACGCACTATATTACTTCGGTAAGAGTAATGAGTTTTAATACGCAAAGTTGCAGTTAGCATTCATTCATACATACATACATACATACATACATACATACATACATACATACATACATAACATGCTAGTGGCAGGGGGGGATTGAAGTGAATTTTAGGAGGATAGAATAGGTGCAGTGGCTAAACAGCGCTTGCGTGAGGGACTTTAAGCAACAACTCGCCTGGATGCGGCAGGATAGAGTCAGGTCAAGCGTCCGGTGCATGTTGGGTTCCGCCATGGTTTCTCAGTGTTTGGTCGGCTTGATTGTGTGTGTTGTTTTCTTGTTTGGAGGAAATGTCTTGGTATTCTTCTTCTTAGCTTGAAGTTGATTTTCTTCTAACTCTTCTCCTCTTGTTGTTCGTCTTCCTCGTGTCTGCTATCATTCTGTAAAGACTCTCTATATGTATGTAGGTATGAGTGAGTAACAGTTGCCGGTTACAGTGATACTTCATATTCGCTGTTGTTGTACTGTATGGCTTCGGTATTTCTTAATATACAAACGGCACCGTTAGGGGATTGAGGTATTTAAAAACCAGCCTACATTACTTATATATAGAAATAAATAATGTGGCTTGGACAATAATGACGACTACTCTCTCCTACCTTCCCCAAACAAGGGCTTTTCGAAAGTATACATTGGACACAAATGACTTAGTACATACATTGGTGGTTTAACAAAAGCCCTCATTAGAGATAGGTGAAGGAGCACACAGTGAACATACAGATTAATGTTTGCACACATAGATCATGTAAGGTGAGGTGTTGAACACCAGACACGTAGTGTAGTAACTCCCTCACAGATGGCGTTATGAGGGGCCTGAGGATGTAGCAGTTACCTCACAGATGGTGTTATGAGGAACTTCACATGATGATGCTGTAGCAAAACATTCACTACGTGGTGTCGTAGCATCTTGGGGACACCACGTGGTCCACATGACTCACTCATTCAAGTGGGTGAGGTGTGGTCCCAGGCCTCTCTATCGTGGAGTCTCAGGGGAAGTATAACCGGGTACCTGGGACCTCACTGTGTGAAGGTGGTTAGCTAGCTTGGGTACGACTCAACTGCCGAGTTGTTTTTCACTGAGTTAAGCACTGTTCACCACTATTCATCACTGGTTCCATTCCTTTGCCAAATGAGATAGTACCTTATGGCAAGAACTTGTTGATAGTCAGGTGGGGAGGAGGGTTCAGGGGAGTGAGTTGGTATGGGCCAACATATAAATAATAATAATAATAATAATAATTAACGGTTTATTGAAAGAGCTTGGCAGCCAGAAGGCTGAAAATATACAGTTACACATTTGGGGAATGGGTTACGAATTACAAATAATATACAAGTAACATGAGTGACACAAATAAGACATATAATAACTAGCTGGGGAAAAGCTCAAACTACGGTTCATTTCAACATAGTGACAGTGCAAGGAGTAGTGTTTACTGGGAGTGAGTACACTGATTTATTACAAGTTATCGATAATTTTTACAATGGTTGGGACTGGGCTGTTCTTATAGCGATCAGTTCGTGCACGTATGGGCTGGATGCGGTTGTGGTGTCGAAGAACAATTCTCGGACTAGGGATCTCAGGTGGTAGTAGGAGCCGGTGTCTGGGATGGTGTAGAAGCTTCTTACCAAATTTGCAGATGAGGTCGTGGTGATGGTCAGTGAGAGTCTAAAGGGTCAGTGTGTTGAGCGCTTCTTGATATGTGGAGTAGGAAGGGTAGAGAATAATCTTGCATGGCCTCTTTTGCACTTTTTCTAGGTGTTTACGTTGTGTGGCATTTAGGGAAGAAGACCAGGTGAGCGTGGGAAGTATGAATGTTGTGTAAACACTGAGGAGCTCGTGTGCAGGAACACCGAGGGACTTGAGTCGGCGTAGGAGGTGGAGACGGAAACTGGAGGATTTGATAACTTCACTGACGTGTGGTTTCTAATTTAGTTTGTTGTCTATATGTATGTGTGTGTGTGTGTGTATATACTACTGTACTTTTTAGATCCTCCTACGCAACCTAACCTATTATAGTTAAATATAGTAGGCTATACACTATTTTGTTAGTATGTGTTATAAAATGTAATTGCATGTTATTATTATTAATATTATTATTATTAATATTATTATTATTCTTATTATTATTAGTATTATTATTATTATTATTATTATTTTTATTATTGTTATTATTATTACATACTAATATAATACTAAGTTGCCCACCAGATTTCCTCAGAGATGGGAGGAGCACATTGGCGGCGGTGTTGTTTATAATCCGCCCGATTACTGATTCCTATTCACCGAGCCAGAGCTGGCGGGCGGCGTGTTATGTGCCACGTTTTGTTTCCCATTGGGCGTACCGCTCAGCTGGGGAGTTGGAGATTTCATAAAAAGAAAGTTTGAGTGGAGAGCACACCTTTTCCTTCACATACAGTTATCTTAGACCATCTACTAGTATAATAGTTTGCACAAAAATACTCTACACTCTTTATAGGTTATTGTTATGTTGTTGTTTTTTTTTTTACTTCTCATCAGATTGTGCATTCAACTAATATACACTAATAGTGTGTTTATTATTATGTTTTATAGTATTATTTCGTAAAATATTGGGTAACACAATTATAGTCACTAGTATAGTCTATTATATTATTGGGTTTTATAGCAGTTTGTGGTCTAATAGTATCATGCTTTATGAGTGGTGTTCTATGTAGTGATGATTAGGCAATAAAATATGCTTTGGGTGTTTATAGCAGTTTGTGGTCTACTAGTATCATGCTTTATGGGTGGTGTTCTATGTAGTGATGATTAGGCCATAAAATATGCTTTTGGTTTATTGCTAACAAAATATACTTTGCTCTACCGCTGTAGTGCAATACATGGTGAAACTTACATACACCGTTCATAAAGTATTGATGGAAGAAGAAGTAAGAGGAAGAATTGTGGAGGTAATGAACAGTGAGACAATGTATAGCCTCCGGGATGGCGGCAGCGTTTCTGTTATTAATATATAATAAGACAATAGGAAAATATGTTGTTGTCTCTACCTGTATTATTACCTTTGCGATAGCATGGTTAAATTTGGGGAGGACAGAGGAAGGAGCAGGAGGTTAGGAAGGGATTTGTAGTGGGAGAGATAGTGTCTGTGATCCTAGGATCACCACTCCTCGGATTATGTCAGTTCAAGTTTAGAAGCTCAATCAACTTTCCCTGATTACGAATTGGCAACCTTTCGATTTACAACAGGTACCTACTTACTGCTACAGTAGGTAGGTGAACAGGGACCAAGGGGGCTAGGAAGAGTGTCCAAACAACTTGCCTGTGTGATGTAGTCGTGGCCAGAATTAGGTTAGGATACAGACACATCTGGCTAGTTAGTAACGCTGTACCCATACCGGAACACTCAGCATGTAAACTTTGTGATACACCTTTAAAGCACTATATTATTGAATGTGACACTGTCAAAGACATCTTGAACTATGTCATTACTTCATTGAGGACATTACATTCTTGCTGTTTATCCCAAATTGGCTAGCCCACACACT